>NC_079514.1:32296899-32596899 GCF_000801105.2 Raphanus sativus | reverse complement strand
AACTGGTTCCTTTACAAAAAAAACTATAAACTGGTTTTTACCAAAAGATAAAATAAACCGGTAGCAAAAGACATGGCAGCATCAAAAACAACAATTTTCATCTTTTTCATCCTTTGCTTCTCAGGTTATTTCCTTTCTTATATATATGTATACTTTATATATGGATTAAATCGATTTAAGAAATCAACCAAATTGTAAAATATTTGTTAAAAAATAATAGGCACATTGTTGGTGAACGTCTCTGGACAAGGCAAAGGACTTTCATGCTCGACATCGAAAAATTGTGAGTTGCTATGTTTTACAGGAGCAGGGAGAGGACGTGGGGAGTGTGTGCACGGAAAGTGCAGTTGTTTGGGGCAAAAAGCTGAGACCAAGCTGGTCACGTGCAAAACTAATCGTGATTGTCCCCCTTCTCGCGACTGTCCTAGAAAGAACCATAACGTTTGTCTTCTTGGAGAATGTGTTTGTATACCAACATAATTTGATCAGTCGAAAAGATACACCGCTCCGATCCTACCAATATCAACATATATATATATATATATATATATATATATATATATATATATGTATCGGGATGATGAAATTCTTGTATTCACCATTTTGCTATAATCATAAGTTTTTTTGTTTTGATATTTTCTATTTGCTGACCTGGTCCACTTAATGATATATTGTGGAATAGTCTGAAACGTACCATAATGTCTTATCCGAATTTGGAATATTTTTCAACTAATGTTAGGAGTGGTCCAATCGCCTGTTATGACCGACCATGTTGGCCGACCATGTTAGCCACTTAGGCCGAAGTCCAAATCCAAATGGACTAAATAACAATAATTTAATTCACAACAAAAATTGAATTCATGATCAACATTGGTACACGCTGAACCTCAAAAAATTACCACTAAACTACTACCACTTAGTTATTACCATCATAAATAGTGTAGACTAGAAACATTTTATAGTTATTTATTAATGCTTCCTTGCTAATTTAAAACACTATCAAGAAATTTATTATTTATATTTTATTTGAAAATTATGACATTCTATAAATGGTTTAAATTTTATTACTATACTATATCTATTATTAATAAATAAATTATTAAAGTTATTTAATAATATTTTTCGACTATATAAAATTAAGAGTTTTACTTAATATTTAATTATGTGTTTTTTGTGTTGCTTAATTTTTTAATTTAAAATTATTTTTAGACGCAATATATATAAGAATTATATTTTATTATAAATGCATTTTAAGTTTTTGACAATTTTATTATATCAACTAGGTAAGGAACCCACGCGATATCGCGTGGAAACTCACTTTCTATAAATAAATATATTATTTTATAATCTATATTTTATATATAAAAAAATTTCAAATAAAATTTTATTTCAAACCGTAGAACATATGTATTCATATTTATTTATGGATAATATTAAAAATGTATCTTTGATAGTTTTAAATTATTAGTTTAAGTAAGTTACTCTAAATTTTGAAATTATATCACTTTATAAGAATTAAAAAATCTCTCTTTAAACATTAAAATATTTTGAAATCAAAATATATTGTTAATTATGTCGTCAACGAAGAAGTACAAATGACTCGTAACCTAATTTAATTTAGTTAGTATTACAAAATCATTAGATATGTGTAATATGAAAAAATAAAGACAGACATATTTGTCTAAATTTAAATACTAACTAATACACAATTCTTGAAACAAATAATAAGAAGACACATCTCAATATATAATGAAAAGACATAACTTTTAACAAGAAATAAAATTCCTACAAAAATACACAATTTCTCAACATTGTAGTTTTTTCTCATGTAAAAATTATATGAGATGAAATTTTCATGTATAAAACTTAAGAGATTCAGATTTTCATATTAATACCCTGATTTTTAGATATAAAACAATTACAAATATTTATGAAATATTAATAAATAGATATAAGCATAATAAAAACAAAAATACACAAATATTTGTATAAAAAATTAAGAGATGCAACTTTTCATATATATGAATAGTCACATCTTTTTAATTTAAAGGTTGCTGTTTTGAAATGATAATTATATGAATAGTTGTAATTTTTCAATTTAAATAGTCACATCTTTCCCATTAAAAAGTAGTTATTTTGAAATGATACACATATGAATAGTCACAACTTTTTATTTAAATAATTACATATTTTCAATTTAAATACTAATTAATACATAATTCTTAAAAGAAATAATTAAAGGACACATCTTAAGATATAATGAAAAAACAAAAATTCCTACAAAAATACATAGTTTTCAACATTGTTGGGGGTTTTTCTCATGTAAAAATTTATGTGATGCAATTTTCATGTATAAAACTTAAGAGATTCAAATTTTTCATATTAATACACTGATTTTTAGATATAAAACAGTTACAAATTTTTGTGAAATATTAATAAATAGATATAAGCATAATAAAAACGAAAATACATAAATATTTGTATAAAAATTAAAAGATGCAACTTTCCATATATATGATAGTCACATCTTTTTAATTTAAAGGTTTTTGTTTTGAAATGATAAATATATGAATAGTTGTAACTTTTCAATTTAAATAGTCACATTTTTTCAATTTAAAAGTAGTTATTTTGAAATGATACATATATGAATAGTACAAATTTTCATTTAAATAATTACATATTTTCAATGTAAATACTAACTACTACACAGTTCATAAAACAAATAATGAAAGAACACATCTTAAGATATAATGAAAACAAAAAAAAATCCTACAAAAATACACAATTATTCAACATTGTTTTGGGTTTTCTCATGCAAAACAATTTATGAGATGCAGTTTTCATGTATAAAACTTAAGAGATTCAAATTTTCATCTTAATACACTTATTTTTAGATATAAAAATTACAAATATTAATAAATAGATATAAGCATAATAAAAACGAAAAATACATAAATATTTGTATAAAAATTAAGAGATGCAACTTTCATATATATGAATAGTCGCATCTTTTTAATTTAAAGGTGATTATTTTGAAATGATAATTATATGAATAGTTGTAACTTTTGAATTTAAATAGTCACATCTTTTCAATTAAAATAGTTATTTGAAATAATACATATATGAGTAGTCATAACTTTTTATTAAAATAATTATATTTTAAATTTAAATACTAACTAATACATATTTCTTAAAACAAATAATGGAAAAAAAATTCCTACAAAAATACACAATTTTCAATATTGTTTGGGTTTTTCTCATGTAAAAAAATTATGAAATGCAATTTTCATGTATAAAACTTAAGAGATTCAAATTTTCATATTAATACACTGATTTTTAGATATAAAACAATTACAAATATTTATGAAATATTAATAAATAGTTATAAGCATAATAAAAACGAAAATACATAAATATCTGTATGAAAATTAAGAGATACAACTTTCCATATATATGAATAGTCACATCTTTTTAATTTAAAGATGTTTATTTTGAAATGATAATTATATGAATAATTGTAACTTTTTAATTTAAATAGTCACATATTTTCAATTAAAAGCAGTTATTTTGAAATGATACATATATGAATAGTCACAACTTTTCATTTAAATAATTACATATTTTCAATTTAAATACTAACTAAATACACCGTTCTTAAAACAAATAATGGAATGACACATCTTAAGATATAATGAAAATACACAATTTTTAACAAACAAAAAAATTCCTATAAAAACACACAACTTTTCAACATTGTTTGGGATTCCTATTATTAGTATATTTTGATCACTTATCTAATAAAATATTTTCTTTTAGTTTTTGGTTATTTTTTATTATATTAATTTATAATCAATAGTGTAATCTAATAAATAAATCTAATTATCCACGGTAACAACAATTTGATTAATTTTTATTGTAATAATTTTTAATCAATTATCTAATCAAATAAATTTAATTTTTTTTTATTTTGGCTAATTTTATTATATTAATTTATAATCTACAGTCTCATCGAATATATAAGTTTAGTAATTATTAACAATAACAATGATTTTAATCAGTTTTAACTTTTAACGTGAAAGTTCAGATTGAATATCAGCAAGATCACAATTTCAAAGTTGTGACCCAACATGTTTAAATCTATATTCCAACCACAACATGTTTAAATCTATATTAATAATAGTGTATATATATATATATATATATATATATATAATAATAACATTAGCAAGATCACAATTTCGCAGTTGTGACCCAACATGTTTAAATCTATATTCCAACCACAACTGCTGTCTTTCGTCTGCTTGTCTTATATTATACATAGAACGGCTTTGGGTTCTCATTTCTATAAGAGCTTTCATTCTTCTGATTCTTTTCCAATCTTCTGTGGTGTTATTTTGAAAGATTTAACTAAAAATTTTAACTCTATGAAAAATAGACTGGTTTTGAGCTTTTAGTCGGCATATTGTTGGTTAACTTTGTGTAGTAATGGTGTCACATAATAATTCGAAAAAGAAAAATATAAACATGTAAAAAAAATTAACACTGAATTTCATTAAATATCAAAAAGGATCACAAGGATCGATTACAAACATAACAATATGGTTTAACTAAACAAATGACTAAGCCAAGAAGGAAAACCAATTGCAATGTATGAATGATATCGATCGCCTTTGATCACACTATCAGCAATTAGCTTAGTACCTTTGATATCTTTAGGAGAATGGAGTTGAAAATTCCAATCCAAGAAAGCGTGAAGCAAGTCTAGAGCTTTGGAGGAATAAAACTTTAGAGAAGGCCAGGCCGAAAGTTTGGAGATGGCAGCGATCAAATCATCGTCCTCACTTGCAAAAACATGTAAATTTATAGGCAGTTTTTTCAAATGATCCTAAAATAGCTTTTTATTCATCAGAAAATCCACAAGGAAGAAAATAATCAAAAATGTTTTATTAAAGATGTGAAAAACTTTTCAACCTTTACTTTTATAAGTATGGATACAAGTTATGACTTGGAATGAAAAACAATTCCGAATCAACTTTGTCTACGAAGAAGGAAGCTATAGTATTTAAATATACATAACTATTTAATAAATAATAAAATAAATTATTATTTTTAATATTATTTTTTTGAATTCAAACTTTTTTTATTTTTCCAAATTTATTTTTCAAATTTTATTTTGAAATTCAAAAAATATTGTGTTGAAACTATTTTAAAATTTCATTTGAAATTTTTAATATTTATTTATTTATTTTTTAAAATCCTAAATCCCACATCTCAAATTTAAATCTAAAGTTAGAGAGAAATAACTTAAACTACCACATTTTTAATACCATATTTTATATTTATCTTAACCATATTTATCTTTGAGAAATTCTCTTGGATAGTCATTTTTAATTTATCTTCATAAAATAGATTTCAAGGAGGAAATTAACCAAAAGATGTTTTATTAAATAGTAAAATATGTATTTATACCCCTTGGATTAACTTATATATACTTAGGGTTCGGATTTAAGAAGAAGGTTTTGGGATGAGGTTTCAAATTATAAAAAATAAAAAAATAATATTAAAATTTTCAAAATTTAAAGAAGGCTATTCTGGTCATTTTATTTTTAAAGGTTATTTTCCCAAAACTTAAAAATGCTATTTGAGAGGATTACCCTTTATCTTTAGTTTCTAAGAGGTAAATAACCTCCTGATTAATTAAGTTAGATTTATGTTTAGATTTGAAGGGTGTAATTTTTGGATTATGGCTTTGGATTTTAATAAATATATGAATATGAATAAATAATTAAAATTTAAAATAAAAATTATAAATATAGTTTCATTTTTTAATTTCAAAATAAAATTTAAAAAGAAATAGAAAAAATCAAAAAATAAAATTATAAAATTTTTTAATTGAAAACCTATAATTTGATAACTATAAAAGTTATTTTAATCTTTTTATTATTTATTAAATAGTTATTTATAAAGCAATGATAGAATAGTGTTTTACCTATTTAACGAAGAAAATATTTGTGAAAATGTCATAAAATGAAAGTAAATATGAATAATAGTACCAAGCATGAGGTAAACATGAAATTTTTAAATTTTAGATTATTTAATCATATGAGTATAAATTTCTATTTACTTTTAATGATTTTTTGGTTATTTTGAACATTGAAAACTATATAGTGCAATTCTTTTATATAGATCATTTTCAATATTTTGTCACAAAAAGAGACGCTAGAGAGGAAAATAACCAAAATGTTTCATTTAATAGGTAAAAAGACCCTAATACCATATATATAAATACAAATAAAAAATAAAAAGTAATTTTATAGTTTTAGATTATATGTTTTTAAATCGAACTTTTTATAAACCTTTTTTAATTTTGTTTTCGATTTTTCCTTTTCCAAATTTTCTTTTTGTAATTCGAAAAAATTTTGAATCTATTCTTTCAAAAATTTATTTTCAAATTTTTAATATTTATTTGTATTTTATAAAGTTTAAACCTTAATTTCAAATCTCCACCCTTTAACTCTAAATCTTAAAGTTTATATTAGTTAAGTCTAGAGATATAAGTGCATATTTGTCAAAAAAAAAATAGTGCTATCACAAGGTATTTCTCAACTATATATGTGATAAAAAAATTAAGTTCATCATAGGAAATTTCTCAAAATTTATTATGTTAACAAACGACAAAAAAAAATATTATGTTAACAATTTCGGTTGTATTATATTTGGGTTTTTCTGAAAAGACATATATGTGTTATTTTTCCATGAACCGTTAATAAACCCTAGACTGAAGGTTTCTTTCTCGGCTAACTCGAACCTCAATCTCTGGCAAGTTTTCTCTGAAAGGCACCGATCAATCTAATGGGGAAGAACAAGAAGAAAGAGAGGAAAGATGGAGAAGAAACATCTCAACACTCTGCTGCCACTGTATGCGTCTCTGGCTTGCCTTATACCTTCACCAACGCTCAGGTACCTTCCTCAGATTACTGTTTGTTAGTTCGAGTTCGGATTTCGAGAATACGAGCTCCTGAATTTCAGCTGACTTATTCAAAATTGTTGTCTTCAGCTTGAAGAAGCCTTCAGCGACGTTGGTCCCGTTAGGCTTTGCTTTATGGTCACAAACAAAGGATCTGATGAACACCGTGGCTTTGCTTTTGTCAAATTGTGAGCTATAACCCACTTGTTGAAACTAACTGACTCAAAGTGATAATATATTAATAATGTGTCCTTTTGGCAGTGCTTTGCCAGAAGATGCTAACCGTGCCATTGAGTTGAAGAACGGTTCTACTGTTGGTGGCCGTAGGATTACTGTTAAACAAGCCACTCATCGCCCTTCTCTTAAAGAGCGTCGTACAAAAGCAGCCCGAGGTTGTTGTTGTAGTAGTATACTTTTGGATAGTTTCAATTAATATTGTTTATCTCAGCATTCACCCTATTCATTGACATGGAGTTCTTATGTTACATTTTTTCTTAATTTTCTCTAGGGGTCTCATTACCTGATACTTCACAGACAGAGAGTGACAACAAGGACAGTTTGGTCCCTGATACTGAGACAGACAAGCAAGGTATAAGTCTGCCTAGATTTGGTTTCTTTGTCTAAATTGGTTTGGTTCTCCCTTATCAACGTATCTGTATTTGTATCAGTTCCTCCACCCGAGGAAAAAATAGAGAAGATGCCAATTGAGCGCAAAAAACCAACGAAGCTTCGTGTTGATTTAGCTGATAAAGAAACATGTTCAGATAAGCAAAGGTATGAGTCTATAATAACGTGCTGGTTTTTGTATAGATATATACAAAATGAATCTATTATCGTCATTTGTAATTGTAAGGAAGACTATCTTATTGAAATCAACTCATGTTGTTTAAAACATTTGAAGAACAATTCGGTGGGGAGGTAAGCATTATTTGTTATAAACTGATTAGCGTCCGGAACAATTCATGATCTCTTGATATTTTGTTGGAGGCAGGGCTCAAAGGTTCTTTATAAACTGATTTTTTTTCTTGTTATTTCTTAAGTTTCATACATGAAGCTGTGTATGTGTTTCTCATGGATATTCTTTTTGGAAATTGCAGGCTAAACCTAGTGAAATTAAAGAGGTCTTTTCAGCAGTAGGGTTTGTATGGGATGTTTTTATTCCTAAAAATTTCGAAACTGGGTATGTTCTAACTCGTCTGGGTGGTTTCTTTGGTTATGAATAAATGAATGTAACACTATACTCATTTTGTGATTTATATTGGCAGGTTACCCAAGGGTTTTGCATTTGTTAAATTCACGTGTAAGAGAGATGCAGAAAATGTATGATCTTGAAACATGGTTATTTTTGATTTGGTCATGACTCATGTTCTATTCAGATCTCTTGTCTTACTTTATTTTGGCATCTTCAGGCAATTCAAAAGTTCAACGGGCACATGTTTAGCAAGAGACCTATAGCGGTAGACTGGGCTGTACCTAAGAATCTCTATAACGGTGCAGCTGATGCCGTTAATACTCCAGAAGATGGTACGTTACCATATTAATTTTATTGCTGGGAATCTTATAATTAAATTGTTTTAATCTTTTTGTAGTTATTGTGTATGGGATCTGATAATATATTAGTGGCCGTGCCCGTAGTTTTATTTTCCTAATTCTAACAGAATATTCATACTTTTTGGCAGGTGAAAAAAATGGAAGTGATGAGGACAGTGATAACAGTAGTGTGGATTTGGAGGAGGTTGATGATGCTGTAGAGAGCCACCAACACCAACCTTCTCGAGATGATACTGATGATGAGGAGGAGGACAGCAGCAACAAACCAAGTGAATCAGATGAACTAGAGAAAGATGCTGTGACCGATGCGAATTTTGAAGAGGAAGCAGATCTTGCGAGAAAATTGCTTAAGAACCTGCTTGCGTCTTCAAAAGTAACCATTGCTTCTTCTCATGATGGAGAGACAGAGGAGTCATATAGTAACAAACTCGAGGGTTCATCAGCTAACCCTGTCATTGAATCTCCTGGTGTCTCTGTACCTTTGAAATCCAGTAAAACCAAAGAGGTGGCTACTAAAGAAACGCAGGAAAATGATGATTTTAAGAGAACTGTGTTTATAAGCAACATCCCGTTTGATGTTAGTAAGGAAGAAGTCACACAGAGGTTTACCGTATTTGGGCAAGTTGAATCTTTATTCCTAGTTCTCCACCCAGTCACAAAGTATGCATCCTCCCTCCTATGCTTTTGAAAGTTCATTTAATCATAAAAAAAACGCTGGTGTTTTTTCACATTTGTCTCTATGTGTTTTTTCTTTTCCTTTTACAGACGACCAAAAGGGACGGCATTTCTCAAGTTCAAAACAGAAGATGCATCAGATGCAGCCATTTCAGCAGCCAGTACTGCCTCAAGTGTCGGTGTCCTTCTTAAAGGCAGGCAACTGAGCGTTATGAGAACTGTGGATAAGAAATCTGCACAGGACATAGGACTCGAAAAGACAAAGGAGAAGAATCTTGACCATCGGAATCTTTATCTTACTAAGGTACACACTTCTCTCCCCTTCCTCTGGAAAAAAAAAATCAGAAATTAGCATTCACTAATGTTGATCCTGTTTTGGCTGCTTCCACAGGAAGGTCTGATCCTTGAAGGTACACCTGCTGCGGAGGGTGTGTCCGGAGAAGATATGGACAGGCGACGAAGGTAGCCTTTTTTTTTTGAGTACTTTCTCAGACATGAGTCTTACCGTCTAGGGAAAAAAGAGATGATTGAGCATGTGTGGGGTTTTGCTTTGCAGATTGCATGAAAACAAAATGAAAAAGCTTCAGTCTCCTAACTTCCATGTATCTAAAACGAGGATTGTCATCTATAACTTGCCAAAGTCCATGAATGAAAAGCAACTAGAAAAGCTCTTAGTTGATGCTGTTACCTCTCGAGCTACAAAGCAGAAGCCAAGTATCCGACAGGTCACATATTTCTCTTCCTTTGTAGGTCAAATATAGTTCTTGTCATCATCTTTAATCTGCTTTCTCTTTTTATTTGGATGCAGATCAAGTTCTTACAAAACGAGAAGAAGGGTAAAGTTGATACGAAGAACTACTCACGTGGAGTTGCGTTTGTAGAGTTCACGGAGCATGACCATGCTCTTGTTGCCCTGAGAGTACTCAACAACAATCCTGGTAATCATTACTGAATTCTAATCTCTTTTTTTTTTCATTTAATAATATGATGTGATGCACACTGTAGTTAAATGGATCCCATAAGATGAGATAAAACATATATCCATGTAACATATGATAAGTAAAATCCAAGAATCACAATCTGATATTATTACATTAACGGTCATTTGGTTTTGGCAGAGACATTTGGCCCTCAACACCGTCCGGTTAATGAATTTGCTGTTGATAACGTCCAGAAGCTGAAGCTACATAAAGCTAACCAACAGTTTCAACGCAATAGACATAACGAATCTGAGGAGAAGCAGGCAGAAGACATTCATCCAGGCAATGATTTAAAACGAAGAAGAACGAGGGATGGTGATAACACTGGTTCAGTGGAAGAGAATGCAAGCGGGTTCAAGAAGAAGAAGCCTATGCGTCCACGTGAAGAGAGGAAAAAACAAGCAAAACCAGAGGAGAAGTCTCTCTCAGTGAAAGAAGATGCAGGGAACAAGAGGCCTATGCGCACACATGACAATACTAAAGAATCACCACCAAACCCGAAGAAGATCTCCAAAGACGTGAGCGATGCGCCAAGAAAGAGAATGTTTGAAGATTTTGAAGAGACTAGAGGTGGAGGGAGTGTAAGCGGGCAAAGGAAGAGAAAGAATCAGAACGAGAAGCAGAAGAAGAAGCAAGGTGGACCTCCTGAGGTTCAGGACAAACTCGATATGTTGATTGAACAGTACCGGTCTAAGTTCTCGCAGAGCTCAGCCAAAACCGGTCCACAAAAACAGAGTTTCGGACAAGTCAGGCGATGGTTCCAGTCCTGATACCTCGAAAAAATCTCATTTTTGTTTTCTATTCCCATAACCTGACCGGAACCAAACCATGGATTTGTTTTGAACCGATTTAGTAAAAGAGAACCGGTTTAGCAAACATGTCAACGAAAATAGCATGTTTGAATATAGCCTATAACGGTTAGTCATCTAATCCCGGAATAAGCAGAATACATGCGTGCGCCAACTAACATTCCCGCGGGAGTCAATCTGTTAACACGTGGCAGATTATAGTTGGTTACAATTTAGTTAGTTTCACACGTTCCGCTTTTTCCGATTTTAAAAATCTATATATAAACCGGTCTCTCGGCCTCTCTGCTTTCTCCCTTATACACACGATGGATCATATTAGGGTTTTATTCTCAGTTTCTCTTCTCTTCGCATTCCTCGTCTCCGTTTCGTTTTGCGATAACGACGACGGCGATGATATTTTGATCCGGCAAGTGGTTAACGGATCGGAGCCGAAAGTATTATTATCATCGGAGGATCACTTTTCTCTGTTCAAGAGGAGATTCGGAAAGGTTTACGGTTCTCTCGAGGAGCACCGCCACAGATTCTCTGTTTTCAGATCTAATCTCCAGAGAGCGATGCGTCATCAGAAGATGGATCCTTCTGCTCGCCACGGCGTCACGCAGTTCTCCGATCTGACTCCTTCTGAGTTCAGGAGGATGCATTTAGGGGTTAGAGGTGGGTTTAAGCTTCCCAAGGACGCTAACCAGGCGCCGATTCTTCCTACGGAGGGTCTTCCTGAGGATTTTGATTGGAGAGATCGTGGAGCTGTTACTCCCGTCAAAAATCAGGTACATATAAGTGCCGCTATGACGCTTTTCAAAAAATATTAATGGTATATTTAATGATGTAGTTGAATAGTTTAAAAAGAATTATAGCTTTATTTATATATACTTGACATCTTTATTATTTTTCTAAACTTGGATGCTGTTCGACCGCACTCGCTATTAGACGGCCTGTTAATATATATATATAACGATGATATTTAGAATTTGGATGTTGATTGATTTGTTTGGTGCAGGGATCATGTGGATCATGTGGATCGTGCTGGAGTTTCAGCACTACGGGCGCGCTTGAAGGTGCTCACTTCCTCTCAACTGGCCAACTTGTTAGCCTCAGTGAACAACAGCTCGTTGATTGTGATCACGAGGTCAGTCTTAGCTTCGTCTCGTCTCTTTGTTTGATCATGATTTCTTATAGAGTTTGTTTGGGAATCACACTATTGTTTTTAAGGTTCTAAAGTTATGCAACATTGTGTTGTTTGCTCATTAATCTTCTTTGTTTGTAGTGTGATCCTGAACAGGAAGGTTCATGTGACTCTGGTTGCAACGGCGGCCTAATGAACAGCGCCTTTGAGTACACCCTCAAAACCGGAGGGCTTATGCGAGAGGAAGACTATCCCTACACAGGCACTGATGGTGGGACCTGTAAGTTGGACAAGTCTAAGATTGTTGCCTCTGTTTCCAACTTCAGTGTTGTCTCTATTAACGAAGATCAAATCGCTGCAAATCTTGTCAAAAACGGTCCTCTTGCTGGTATTAACTCTCTCTCCCTCTCTCCATTCCTAGCATCACTGATGATTAACTAACCTTTAATAATGCTAAATCTGAGTTTTGGACTTTGCAGTGGCTTTAAATGCAGCTTACATGCAAACCTACATTGGAGGAGTCTCGTGCCCTTACATATGCTCGAAGCGGCTCAACCATGGTGTGTTGTTGGTGGGTTATGGCTCGGCCGGTTTTTCTCAGGCAAGGTTCAAGGAAAAGCCGTATTGGATCATCAAAAACTCATGGGGAGAAACCTGGGGCGAGAATGGTTTCTATAAGTTATGTAAAGGCCGTAACGTTTGCGGCATTGACAGTATGGTTTCCACCGTCGCTGCCGCTGTCTAGAGGGTTTTTATTATTATTAAGCAATCTGAGCTCTTTAGCATAGGACTGGGCATTTTATCCGTTAAATTTGATTCGATTCGTTATCCGTTGCTATTCGATTCGAAAATTCCGAATATCCGTAAGCTTTCGAAGCAAAGCAAATACTAAAATTCAATATCCGTCAAAATCGAAGCAAATCACAAATATTAAAATTTTGGGAAGCGAATATCCGATCCGATCCGTCAATATATAAATACATGTATATTTTGATTATATTTAAAGTTTTAAATGTATAAAATTATATAATTATTATTCTAATATATTATTTGATAGATTCTATTCATATTATTACTTATATAAAAGTATTACATAAAAGGAAGAGAAAATATTTACGATAATTATAATTTTTTTTTAAGTTTTGTGTTATTATAATTTTAACTAAGTTTAAAAATTTACAAAATATGAAGATTCATTGCTTTTTTTAATTTTTATCTTTTATATCATGCAAAAAATATATTTTACAAAACAAATTTGTATCAAATTTTTAAGATTATTTGTATTAATCAAAACAAATGAGAGAACCGTAAGTATCCGCGAATATCCGCAAATATCTATTTATTTTCCGGATATCCGTTTTTCCGAATATCCGTATTTTTCCGAAGCAAAGCAAATCGAAAAATCAGATATCCGTAACATTCGAAGCAAATCACAAATACCTTCAAAAACCCGAATATCCGATCCGTGCCCAGGCCTACTTTAGCATTTGTCTCTTGTTCCAGTTATAAAACCTGTAAATAAATTAAAAGAAATGCATTTCTCGGTGAATCTTTTGTTTGGAAAACCAACACATCGAAAGAACAATCTCAAAGAAGATAAAGAAACGTCACATGATCTCTCGTTTCATAAAATGCATGAATTTTTTTTTATTTTGTAACTGGCTTCATAAAATGCATGAATTAAAAAAAATGTTTTAAAAAGATACATTTTAATGTATTTTTGTCAACTAATAATAATTGTAAACTTCAAGCAATAATGTAAACTTCAAACTTCAATAAATAACTCATAAAAATTATCCATTTATATTGAAACTTAATACTTTACTAGATCATTACCCGCTCGACCGAGCGGGAGTCATTTTGTTTTTATCTTTGTTTTTACTAAATGTTATACATGATCGGCAATGTGTATTAATATAAAATTTTGATAAATAACAATGTGTACTAATGTGTTTAAATAAGCAATTTGTTTAATTACTAAATTTGATTTTTAAATTTATGATAACGTAAAGTAGATTTTTTTCTGTATTATTTAAAATATATAGTGCTATATATTTTGTATTTTCAACATTTATCATACAAAACTTACATTGGGGTATTATTTATATGAAAATATACATAACAGAATATATTTATATATTATATAAACATATGCACACCCGCACGGGTTTTATTTTTAAAATGTATTCTATATTGTTTAGTTTTATGTAGTATCGAGTTTGTATAATTCAATTTTGTGTTTAAAGAACAATATCAAAAATGTCTTTCGTATGTAAAAATAATATTTTGCAAGCGCGAATTGTGTCTTTTTATTGTAACACAAAATTTTATATAAAACTTATGTTTTTTTGTACATTACAAAATTTAATTTTTTAAAATAATTATTATGTAATTTCAAAGTGAATTTTATCTCTGAGGTCTAATATATTTTGTATGTAATGGTTCAAAGCATTTTCGATATATATTATATTTCAGTTTGGTTTGTTTTTAGTATTATTGTATAAGTATAATACTATACAATATTACTATATTCTATACAATATATGAAGCTATATGTGTTATTTGTTTTAGAAAGTAGATTAGGCCCAACGTAGTTATAAGAATAGTCATATCTTTATGTATGTGTCTATGACTTATCTACCTAATGTTATTCGTACTAATAAAATTAATATGGCCAATGAAAGTATACTGATCAATTTAAAATGAATTGTATAGGGTAATTATAGAACGATTAATATTTTTAGTATTCTTAGTATATATCTTATTTAAATCGACATGTAATAAATGTAAAAATCATATATGGAATATGGACAAAAAGAAGAACTGTATTTAAGGAAATACATCAATGCAAAGTTAGATTATAGTACGTATTATATATAAAGAATGAGACATTTAATTTAAATATATGAGGTCCACTTTTAAAAATCTACTTAGAAGAAGTTGTAATGTTCCTGTTTTAATAAGATAGATATGTTTCAAAAAATCCATGTTTTAGAAAAAATGTTTCAAAAGATAACTTGCTCCATTTTATTTTAAATGTCCTTTTAGATTTGTGTAAATTAAAAATTTATTTATTTTTGTATATTTTCTAAATAAAAACAATATTACCTATACATCTAAACCATATTTCAATCAATAGAAAAATAAATTGGAGAATAAAACTAATAAATTTACATTAAAATTGTATTGAAACAAATTGGAGAATAAAACTAATAAAATTTACATTAAAATTGTAAAATGATATTTCTTTTGTAACGAAAATTTTATTCTATAAAATACGTAAGAAACATTACATTTTTAATATATTAATTCATAATAAATTGTAAACTTCAGAAAAGAAACATAATCGTGGTTAAAAGTTAGAACCCTAAAAGTTACGGGAACAATTTGTTACAAAAAAATAATGCATTTATAATCATAATTTCTTTTATATACGTGTGAATCTTTTAAAACATATATTTTTGAAATATATGAATAATCTTAATCTATTAAAAGTGAAGTACAAATAAAATTTGACCCTTAGTTTTCCTCAATAATTACATTTTAATGCTACTGTATTTAGAACTAATAATCAATCTAAATTACAATTATTATATAACCGATTTGGCCACATAGTTCACTTACCAAAAACTTAAATTTACGTTTCTATTAAACAAAATGTGGATTTTGTTATAATAAATGTGATTCACTTCTATTCTAACTTTCCTAATTATCTTCCCTAAAATCAAGAATAAATTAATTTGAAATCTAATCTTGCAGAATATAATCACCAATGGTTAATGAGTTTAACTGCAAATAGATCAAATGGAACTAACTAATCAAGCTAGATTCTCTTTAAATCTAAGATTCAATATAAATTACAATTTTTAATATTGCTTTATTATTCTACAAAAAAAGAATATACTCAGTTAAATCAATCCTACAATCAAGCAATATCTAACTAATGAGATTCGATAATAATAATAACGTGCATACCAATTTTACTAAGCATATCTATACTAATAAAGTATACTTTTTTATCTCCTTAGGGGGAAAAATGCAATGTAGCATTTTTTTAGTAAATAAAATATTTTCTCAACTTAAATTTAATGAATTTTAGTATTAATTGTGAAATAAACGGGGTGAGGGGAGGTTAAACTTTTCTTTTTAATAATTAAAATATTTTCTCAACTTAAATTTAATGAATTTTGGTATTAATTGTGAAATAAATGGGGAGAGTGGAGGTTAAACTTTTCTTGATACATGTCCAAGCGTTTATAAGAGTGTTTTGAATCTGATTTAGATCCGTAATTGAACTGATAAATCTGTGATCCAATAGAAATCGAGTTTGGGTTTTATTGCAGCACTGGTTGAACCAATAGATAATTTTTATTTTTACTATTTTTAGTTTAAGTTACATTTTGAAATTATTTTTTATATTCTAAATTTCTAATTAAAATTTTGAAATTTCAGTTTTAATATCGTCTTCCTCTTCTTCTATATTACAATTTACGTTTGCAAAAGAAAAAGTGAGTCATGATTGTGCTTGAGCTGCACGTCCGTAAAACAGACTGAAGCACGATGAGACTTATTATTCTCCTATACTACAATTTACTTTGGCAAGAAAGGTGAGTAAATATTTTTTTTATTTAATTTAATACAAATCATTACATTTTTAATTTACAGATCAAAGAAAAAATCATATGATCATATGAATTACAAAACAGAGTTTGGATTGTTGAAGAAGAAAAACATGTCGAGATTGATTATAATAAATTAGAGAATGCTCTTACTAAAAAATATCCCAAAATGATGAAGTGACAAATTTAGAAAAAAATTGTTGGTAAGTTTTAAAATTTAGAGAAAACCAAAATTAGTTGATGTGATCTGGTGTTAGTTTATTTTTGTTATTGACAATTTATTACAATAATGTTTTAATTCTGTTTTATTTTGGATTGAAAAATGTCTTGATTTTTTTAGATGTCATAATTCTTATGTTACAATTTTTTTAAATAGTCTAAACTATTTTTAATATTTTGTATGTACACTTAAAATTCTTCACTTTAGTTTTTATATATATTTGTTTTCATAGCTAATATATTATTATATAATAAAACTAATTTATTTATTAACCCGCAATTCATCTGTGGTTAATCCACTGATCCAGTGATTAGGTAAATCATTTGATTCAGTGTCCGGGTCGAGTTTCAAAACATTGGTTTATAGGATTTTTTTTTGTATTTGATGTTGACGATAGAGAATATAGCCTCTGCAATTCTCCTTCTTCAACGCAATCGACGTAATCATTCATATAATCAATCCAGAAATCACATTCATCCCACCATCTCCTATTGAATGCTTTTTTAGTTCCTGCTTTCTCAGTTTCATTGTATATGTATAGATGGTGTGAGAGTTCGGACGATACTCCCTTTACTTTTTCAATTCAATCATTGTCGAATTTCCAGTTTCATTGCTCAGAGTTAAAGACAAATCAGTGTAAAGATGTTCAAACTAGGTTACAACAATTTTGGCAAGCTTGAAATGTTAAGAAAGGAAAAAGATATTGGGGTTGATATGTTGTTGATTAATGGGAAGGTACACCGGTTTCTTATTTCAGTTTACCAGTTAATAATTGCTTACTTTTAAAGTAGCAGTTTTCTTATGCATTATCTCTTTTCTCAGGTGGTCCTTCTACATGCGTTAATCAACTTTCTCAGGTTTAACACTTTTAAACATTTATTGAAAGAAAGCTCAGTCTATGACACGAGCATTTAAAATTTCAACTAAAAACTTTTTTACGACTATTAATTTTTATTCTATTTTTATTAAATCGATTATTAACAACTACTTATGCTATTTTACTTTGAACTAAATAACTTCAAACAAAATAATATATTATGGTCGCTAATCATTATAAAAAGATCAGAAAATATTATTTTTTTGTATATTTTCATTTTACATATTTTCTTTACTAAGACCATATAATAAATTATAAATTTAAGTAAGAAAAAAACATACAAATCCGGCGCGTAGCGCCGGAATATCACTAGTATATATATATATCCCTCTTTGTCTATCTTCTATAGGAGAATGGAGATTTCTCGAAAAACTTCTCATTATATCAAACTGGTGGGCAGTATCAACCAACAAAGGTGAAGAAGATACCTAGCCTACCTGATTATGCAATCAAAGTTTTTTTTTCTCTCTCCCTTGGTCTATTTCAGTCTCATTTTTCTTAGCTGTGTGTCTCATATAGAACCTGTAATCAAACAATAAAATTAAGTTAGTACATTACAAATTTCCTCTAATATTTTAGTAAGGTTAACACCTGTGTAGAAAGAAAAAAATCATGAGCAATTTAAGCGGATACTAAAAAATACTGTTATAGCTACACATATATCTAACGTATATAGTAATATACACAAGTCACACCTTATGTGTAGTTCCCTATATCTATATGTGTGTATATATATAATATTAAAGAAAAACTATTGTACTCAACGTACAAAAATCTAAAAGCTTGATAATTTTGTTTATTGAGTTTCTAAGAGTTAAAATACCTTAATTATTTTGCTCAAGGGTTTAATTTCTGTTTATTATTAATCGTACTTCCATAAAATGATATCATAATAAAGATATAATCAAGAAAAAACGACCCGGAGATTTTCTTTGGAGATATATCTCATTCGTATAAATATAAATCAAAATTACTGTTATACTTACCTGTTCACTCTTCTTGGCTTATACTAAAGCTACTTCCTTCCGTGGTATAAAGTAGCTTATCTCCCACTCTTTCTTGACTTTATTTGTTGTTTTTTTCTTTTTCTTAAGAACTTATGTCAGTTTCGTTTTAAACATAGATTTTTGTTGTCCAAAAATATGTAGTCCATTTGTAATATAATAAATAATTTCAAATTTTCTAATATTAGGATATGAGATTAACAAAGAGACACAAAAACAAAAATAACTAATAGCTTAATGTATTACTCCAGAATCATTTATTTGTGTTAAACATACATCCAGCACAATAATAATTCAACAAAAATATAATAACATTGACCACAGTTTATAAAACACAATAATTACTAATGGTGTATAAGTTTACAATGATTTTACAAGTTATAATATAATCCGCATGGGTGTACGGATCAAACTCTAGTGTTTTATTAATATAAGTGACAAAAACTAAACCATGTATCATTTTGAACATATGAAGTTTCTTGACAATCAACAAAGGAGGATTTTTAATACGCTTAAATAATTATTTTCCTCCTTCCCCAACTTATTACCTCCATTACTAATAGTTTGGTTTCTTGACAGACAAGCAAAACAACACATGGGAAGTAGAAAACATCCAAATTTTTGTCTTGAATAAAACAAATAAAACAATTTGATTGAAGCAGGTAACTCTCCGAGTCCTTCTCGTACCTTATCTTATATATGCACATACGCAGAAGAGGGCAAAAGAAAGATCATCATCACTCACTTACTCGTCTTCGTTTCCGAGGAGAGTGAAAGTGAAGGGATCAAACTTGTAGCCATCGCCTTCGTAGAACTTGTTCTGATACTCCACCCAGTGAAGACGCAGTGCGTGAAGGAACGCGCTCAAAGTCTCCATCACCAGAAGCACTCCCACCGTTGCAAATATGAAGACGAGGAGCCCAACGATGAGAATTAATATATTGTTGAAACTGAAAGAAATCGAAGAGTAGTGTGAGATTGTGAAAAGTGCAGAGATTTGCAGAGAAAGATGTAACTGCATTTACTTACCTCAAAGCCATAAGGAGGACCTTCTCGTAGAAGACTGACGACAACTCCGAGTGTGCAAGACTGAACAAGAACGTGGACATAAATCATTATATACTTCAACATAAAAGAACCGATGAAACCCTACTGCTAGATGATAGTGACAAGTGCTATTGTTGATACGACTTTTGTTAGGTGAAGATTAGGATAATACTGGTAAGCATTGGTAATCTTTTGTACCTGAGGGCCCAGAGACGAAGATAAGAAGCTGTGTTGGAAACAGCTCCAAGCACAAACTCAATGGTGTGAATGAGCTGGTGCACAAAGATTTCGCTGAATTCAAACTCCTCGTGTCCATGAGCTCCCCCGTTTGTTTCTACTTGAAGACTCTCATCTGTCTCCTCAAGCTGTGCGTATGACTGACCTTGATGTCTCTGAATAAAAGCCAAAAAAAAAAAAAATCAACGTGTCAGTTACGGTCAATCATTTATTCAGTTTGAAGCTTTATAACTAAACTGACGAGGAAAGGGACTCACAGCTTCATGTTGTTTCTTCAAGATGAACGGCTTTGGCAACAACATCCACGGAACAGAAATCAGTGCCAGAAAGAGGAAAGTGAGCTGAAATGGAAACGGAATGAGATGAGATGATATATATATATAGATATAGATACAGAGAAGGAGCATTGTTGTTTGGTATCGATGCAAACCTGTACTGTTTTCTGGTGAGGGAAAAGCTGATTCTCTCCTAAATCTTCCATAGGGCTCAGGAACATGTAGATCATTACGTGATACAAGTCCGCTTGAGAACCAGTGCACCACTTTATGATGATGAGGGCGGAGAGGTAGCCAAACAAACAGTTCAAGAATATCATCTGGGGAACGAACTGGAACCTGGAATCATGTGTGATCAATCGATTATATACTTTTTTAACTATTACTAATTCAGACTTTATTTGTTTGGAATATAGGATGAAGAACTAACTAGAATAAACTCACCATATGTTTACAGCGCTTTTGAAGAATTTTGCATTACAGAAGCTCATAATGATTCCAAGGTTCATTTGGGCAACTCCAAGAAGGATTGACATTTTCATCTTAAGGGAGTTGAGGAACGGTAACTCACTGCGGGTACCATGCCACACAGGATCCACTCCAAATGGATAAGTGTCTCGGGTTTTGATCAGACCAATTGTAGTAGCCTCACTGAACAAGAAGAGAGCAGAAGACAGCAACTTAGAAACGTAAAGATTTGTTTCCCAGGGTTTAGGGAAACTAATCGATCGACATACCTGCAAGAGGCATCCCGGCACTCATACGCCGAAGGAGCAAACAATGGGAATGGTACAGAGAAGAACTCGTTGTAGATTAAACCAGTGTATATTGAGAAGAGTGACATCATCAGTATAACGTAACGGCCACCAAAAGCCATCTCCATAATATCCCCAAGTTTCTGTTGTCAGGAAGCAAGGGTTGATGGGTTAGCATAGCATATGGAATTGCAAGAACGAAAAAACATTGACGAGTAACAAAAGTAACAGCTAAGGAAATGACATATCCTAGTTTATCACGCTCTTTTTGAATGCTCAATTAAATTATGTGACATTTGCACGCAGCTCTTAAAACAGCAACATATAACAAACAATTTGGAACATAGATTATGCCCATTAGGGACATTACCTGGTTGGAAAGTTTCCTTTCGTTCAATACCAGATACATAGTTGCAAGCAGCAGACAGATTCCATGACCCCAATCACCAAACATAACGGCAAACAGGAAGGGGAAGGTAACAATTGTGAATACCGTAGGATTAGCCTCCTGGTATTTGGCTACACTGAAATGTAGTGACAAAAAAAAAAGATCAGTGAAAATCAAGAGACAAAACTCTAAGTGCAAATGGACAGTGCCTGCGGAAAAACGAAGTAAGCAAGTAAGGTTGATTCTACCCAGCTGACTTGATTAAAGAAATCACAGCTTCTAGAAAAAAGTTTCTAGACTGAACAAAGAGACGAAGTCAATGCAAAGTTTTAAAAAAAAAGTTGAAACAAAAACAAACAAAAAAAAGTTAACATTGAGTATGCAAGATGCAGAAGTTTAAAACTATACGGTCTTTTTCAAATGTTAATAGTCAAATGAATTTTCGAATTCCTCTTTCCCAAAGAGTACAGGAAACTCCAGAAAGAGGAGCTTACCCGTACGCATCTACGATTTCCTGAAACGCAGTGGTAAATTTGTTTGTCCGGAAAAACGTTGGAGGCATCTCTTTGGTCCTCAGGACCTGGAAGATTGATCCAACTTGAGAATTGGAGTCAACCGCAGCACGCTGCAAAGCTTTCTGAATCTGCACATGCAAAACTTTAAATATCCCTGTCTCACCAGTATATATACAATGATTTCAATTATTTGCAACTAGGTTACTCACTTCTGTCGCTGCAAAGACAGGACTCCAGCCTTCACCCACAAGGCACTTCTTAGTCACATCAAGACTAAGCATGTTCAGAGTGTGATAGATGGCTTTTTCCTTGCGAACCTGCATGGTTAAAGGGTTAATGATGATTAGTGATCTCACCTAACGAATATATGACATTGGACAATAATGAGCACGCTACTAGTGAAAATAAATCACTAAAATAATATAAGACCTTGAGGTTCCATTGCTCAAACTTGTCTCCAATGGTCTCCAGAAGAATCTTGCGGTGATCTAACCCAGCACTTATAGTAGTTTTAAGTTCTGCTAAACGACCCGTAACCTGAAACATTATGAGGAAACTACACAAAGTTAACAGTTTCTGAGAATATATTATCAACATAGCAGACATCAGATAAATCATTCACACATCGAAAGATAATACATACCTCAGTCATCATTTGAGCTTGTTTGCTGAGTTCTTCGCTGAAAGGATAGCGATTGGCCCCAAAAGCTTCACATATCTTAAGAATTTTGCTTTTTGCTCTTTCCCCGGAATAGAAGACAACAAATACATTTTTCTCAGCCTGAAGCATTATTTGAGATAAAAGATCAATCTCTAGTTGAGGCTAACAGAATGAATATTTTGTTTTTCTGCAAAAGCCACCATTCCATGAAGAACAATTCTTGTGCATATGAAAACGTAGAAACTACATATATATAATTTAGACTCTAACTTGCATGAGCCAATGACGAGAAAGAAATCGTATCAGTTAAGAAAGCAGAAAAACTCCTGCAACAGAAACAGGCTGCAGTTTCAGTGTCTATGCAAACATAAGAAGCTAACCTTCTCCCCAGAATTGGGATCAACAACGGACTCCTCAATGACGGACTGTCGTATAAAGATGTTGCCCCTAGTTGCACGAAAGAGGATCCTCTCGAACACCATAGACTTTTCACGAGGCACCAGCCCAGTGAGGAATCCAAGCTTTACTTGCTTTGTTGGATCAACAGACTTCTCCTGTTTAAAAAAGGAAAGTTTGTAACGCTATTTGCAGCAGAAACACACAACTTGTAGAAGTAAAACAGTCGCGTACTTCCTGCAACAAAGGAGCCTCGAGAGCGTCTTCACCCACTACTTGTTGTGATTCTGTCTCACTCTGTTGGGCGGTAGCACTTCTATGGGCTGAAGCAAAAAATTCACCAGCCTAATAAAAAACACAACAGCCACATGCAAGAGATGTAAATATACATTTCACACTATGGAAAGTCCTTTTGCAGTCATTAAAATTATCCAGACCAAAGATCATCTATAGTAGTATCTACTTTTCTCCTCAGGTAAAATATATTTACAGAAATAAAAAGCTGCCAAACTAGTCAGGAACCAAATCAGGACTCTCTTGTATAGTAAGGTCTACAAATACTGAGTAAAAAATGAGAGTATATAAACCTTCTCAAGAACGAGTTTGTACTCCATAAGTTCATTGTAAGAGCGCTGAAGCTTGTCATTATTAGCATTGATTTCGGAAAGTTCAGCTTCTAGCTCTCCAAGCTTAACCTGAAAAGGAGAAAGAAAGAAAGAAAAGAATAAGCATGAAGCAAACAAAAAGTAAAAGCAGGGCATATGTCCACCGTTCACCTCTACATCATCCAAATCAATATCAACGTCTTTTCCTAAGAACTCTTTGGGAGAAACTCCAGCTTTTGACATTTGGTCTTTGAAGAAACGCAACTTTCGAGCCATCTCTCCACATCTTTTGATCTTCTCATCCATAGATCAACAAAAGAAAAGAGATCCACACCAATGTAAGTAAGATATGAAAACTCTTTCAACATCTGAAAGAGAAAATGAAGTTTACCTGAGCAGCATAAGTCCGTTGGAATGGGCTCTTCTCAGAATTAAGCTGCGATTACGATCGTAACAAAGAGGAATCCACAAAAAAAAAATCACAATTGAATAACAAATTTCAATGGACAATCATCATAGAGAGAGAGTGTGCGCGCGTACGTCTTTGAACTGGACGAGACCGAGATCGCCAAGGTAAGAGACGGTGAGATGAGCAGATTCCATCGGAACAATGACCTGAACGAGCTGCATCGGCTCTGACCTCATCAGATCCATCGGCGGACAGCAACCACCACCGCCAATCTCCGCCATGTCGAGATCAGATGCTGATGACGGATGATTCGCAGTTCCTCTGGAGGATCGATGAGCTTAACGACAATTCTCAAGAGGTGACGTTGTCGTCTTCTTCTCCTCTCTTGTATAGTTACTGCCACGTATTGTATTTTAAATTGTGATCCTTCACAGTTTGACCCACGTGATGTGATCCTTGGTGATTCACTTGATTACGATGCTGTTGCAAATTACAGTTTTGTCTTGGTCTCATCGTAACGGCCCATATTTCACTTGGGCTTTATCTAACTGGTATATAGCCCATGCATTCCTTTAGCACACGATCATAATACGTACCAAGTATTTGAAAGCTCATTAGACTTTTTGTCTTGATCACCAACTAAGGTGCCGACTGGTTTCCCGCTACCACCCGCAAACGCAGCTTTTGCGGTTTATAGCGGTTGTTGGCGTTTCGAAACAATCACAGAAAACGCTACAAATCGCTTCAAACCGCTCCGAACCTCTTAAAATCAAAAGCTAGTTCCAGCTAGCGTTTGCGGTTGCGGGAAGGTAAATTTTTTTTTCTTTAAAAACAGAATAAATAAAAATAATACTAAATATATCCAATAAAAATTTTCAATTGAAATAATAGAAATTGTAAAATGTATTCATATTATATTTCAATTTATATTATAAAAATTCAAAACTAAAATATTTTCTATAAATTTTTAAAATTGAATAATATGATTTTATAAATATAAATTTTATATTTATCATATTATTATGATTTTTAATATTTTTATAATTACATAAAATATAAATATTGTTAAATTATTATTTAACAGATGTTGCGTTTTGTAGTTTACCAGTCATAAGAGTCCCGCAAACGCAACAATTTCTAACAGCTATACCAGTCGTACAAATCTCTAAAAACGCTTAAAACCGCAACCACCCGCACCCGCAAACTTCCGCAACCGCAACCGCAACCGCTGCGGTTACACCAGTCAGGCCCTAATTCGCTAAACATGGATGCATGAAACCAGAAATATTTCAGATCACTGGTAAGTACGGTGACAACTAATCTATTAAAATCAAAAATTGTGATAAAAGTAGATGAAACCGATAATATTTAGAGATGTTGTGGCTCTAAAAAGGTTTTATCATAAATATAGTCCACTGGAATCAAAATGAACAAAATATTTTATTGAAGAGGTAAAAAGATATTTGTTGAACAAAAAAAAAGAGAGGTAAAAAACTATTTATACATTTTTGATTCATTAATCTATTTTAAAGATTTAGATTTAAGGGATGGTATCTAACATTTTTTAAAAAAATAACTAAAAATGATATAATATTTTTAAAATAATTTTTAGTTTTTTTAATAAAATTAAACAAATAATAATTCGAGAAAAAAACATTGAAATGAAAAATATATTTTATTTTGTTTATATATGTGTATAAATTAATTGTAAAAGAGTGTTTTGAAATGTAAATGAAACATCTTTTGATTTTTTTCTTTATTGTGTTGTCTTTTTTCGGTAAGAGAAAAAAACATTTTAAGGTCTTTTGCTTTGGTTTTCTTACTTGATAGGGTACTCTGTAGTGATAAGTGGAGGGACCAGTTTCCGGAAACAGTCAGTATGTTTGAAGCTCCGGGAGATTCAGATCACTCGCCAGCGGTGGTAACCTTTTCTTCATCTTCACAGGTTAGAAAGTGCAGCTTCAAGTACTTCTCTTTTTTAGCTTCTCACCCGAGGTTCTTGGAGGAGTTAAAGAAGGCGTGGGAAGAAGATATTATGGTGGGTTCTAAGCTATTTTCTCTGGGGCAGAGGTTGAAGAAGGCTAAAGCTACCTGTAGAAGATTGAACAGAGAGGGGTTTGGTAATATTCAGCAAAGAGCTAAGGAAGCTTTAGACTCGTTAAAAGAGATTCAATTACAACTGCTGACTGCTCCTTCAGATTCCTTATTTCGTCAGGAATTTGTGGCGAGGAAGAACTGGCAGTTCTTTGAAAAGGCTCAAGAGGTTTTCTATAACAGGAAGGCTAGAATCAGATGGCTAGATTGTGGGGATGCAAATACAACGTTCTTCTACAAAGCAGTCCTGGCACATCAGATGAGAAACTTCATCAGTTACCTAATAGATGCGGATGGGAATCGTATTTTTAACCATTCACAGATAAAGGAGATGGTGGTGGTGTTCTTTCAGAATCTATTGGGGTCAGATGATGCTCAAGTGCAACAGATATCAGTGGTGGAGCTCAGAGAGTTACTTGTTTACAGATGTCCTCAAGAAATTGCAGACAAGCTAGTAATGATCCCTTCTGAGGAGGAGATTAAAGCGACACTCTTGGCAATGCCGAAAAATAAAGCGCCAGGGCCAGATGGGTATGCGGCTGAGTTTTTCTGGGAGGCTTGGGAGATAGTGGGAAAGGATACAGTTGATGTCATTAAAGAGTTCTTCGTAGGAGGTCGGTTATTAAGGAAATTCAATGCCACAACCATTTCGCTAATACCGAAGGTAGTTGGAGCTGACCACCTCACTCAATTTCGGCCTATCTCTTTGTGCTCGACAGTGTATAAAGTAATGGCCAGACTCATCAAAAAGAAGCTAAAGCTGTGTGTGTTGGAGGTAGTTCAGAGAAACCAAGTGGGTTTTGTGCAAGATAGGCTGCTTTGTGAAAACGTTCTTCTTGCTACGGAGTTGGTGAAGGATTTTAATGCTCAAGGTCCAACTACTAGGGGTTGTCTGAAGATTGATATTTCAAAGGCCTACGACAACCTAAATTGGGATTTTCTCATGAAGGTCTTAAGTGCTTTGGAGCTTCCGGACAGACTATTGGGTTGGATTAAAGAATGTGTTACTACGCCATCCTACAGCATAGCTATAAATGGCGAGTTGCAAGGTTTTTTTAAAGGCAAGAAAAGGCTTCGTCAAGGTGACCCAATCTCGTCCCTCCTCTTTGTTATAGCGATGGATGTCCTCTCCAAAATGTTGGACAAAGGAGCTATAGATAGAGTTTTTCGGTTACATCCGGAGTGTGAGGCACCGTTGATTACCCATTTGAGTTTTGCTGACGATGTGTTAATCTTCTTCGACGGTTCAGAGGAGTCTCTTCGGGGTATCTTAGGCATTCTTGAGGATTTCAGACTGATTTCGGGGCTGAAGATTAACATACAGAAGTCGGAGCTACTGCTAGATGGTGGAAGTTCGAGTAGATGTCGGAGTTTGGCAACTGCAATGGGGATTGCTCAAGGGGCTCTTCCTCTCCGTTGCTTGGGAGTCCCTCTCTCTCCGAAGAAAATGACTCGCTCGGATTTCCAGCCCTTGTTGGATAAAATTGCTGCTAGGTTTAACTCATGGACAGTTAAACACTTGTCTTTTGCGGGGAGGTTTCAGTTAATTCAAGCAGTAATCTATTCGACGATCTCTTTATGGGCTTCAATGTTTATCATTCCAGCTGAATGTATCTCCATCCTGGAACGTAAGTGTGGAGCGTTCTTGTGGAATGGAGCTCCGAACTCGGCAAGAGGAGCAAAAATTGCCTGGGAGTCGGTTTGTACTCCAAAGGAAGCTGGAGGTTTGGGTCTAAGGCGTCTAGCGGACTGGAATAGAGTCTTGGGTTTGAAACTGATTTGGCTCATTTTTGCAGCAGGAGGCTCTTTATGGGTTTCGTGGGTGCGTCGGAATCTCATTGGCTCAGAAAATTTATGGGTGTTGGATCCAACTCGCAAAGGTAGCTGGATTTGGAGAGCAATTTGTAAGTTGAGACCTTTAGCAAGACCGATGCTGTTTTGCGAAGTGGGTTCGGGTATTACTGCTAGCTTCTGGCAGGATAACTGGACTAATGCTGGTCCCCTTATTGAGTTGATAGGTGAAAGAGGTCCCCAGATCACGGGTTTAAGTATTGATGCAGTTGTGGCTGATGCTTTGACGAGTGATGGTTGGCGTTGGGATCGGAGTAGAAGTAGAAGCCCGGTAATCGCTTTGTTAAAGGAGACCTTGCCTAATGCTCAAGAGATTATAGCTTCGGAAGTGGATGACAACTATGTTTGGATCCCGGTGAGAGGGAGAGGAAATGGTTGTTTTTCAGTCTCTGAAACGTGGAGGGCATTGCATCCTTTCCCTTTGGAAGTTCCCTGGCATAAGGCTGTTTGGTTTGCAGGGAGGATTCCGAAGCATGCGTTTATCACGTGGATAGCAGCTCGTGATAGAATGGTTACAAGGGACAGGCTCATTAGATGGGGTTTGTCAGTTCCTTCAACTTGTGTTCTGTGCACAGGAAGAGAGGAGAGCCGGCAACACCTATTCTTTGATTGTGTTTACAGTAACCAAGTTTGGTCCTTTTTCTTATCCCGTTTGCATTTGACCTCGCCACTGCTGTTTGAGGAAGTGTTGTGTTGGTTGAAGGCTCCCTCAAGAGATTCCAACACGACTCTGATAATAAGACTCATCTTCCAAGCGGTACTGTATTTGCTCTGGAAGGAAAGAAACAACAGAATTCACTCAGCAACAGCGAAAACTCCAGGAAATATTATAGCAGAGACTCAACAATTGATTAGGCTCAGATTGGATCCTCTGGCTAGAAGACAGGTTCTTGCTCCGGGTCACCTCTCTGTTCTTGCAGTCTGGTTATCCTTTTTTGCAGTTTAGATTTTGGTTTTTCTTGCAGCCTGGTCCGTTCACAGGCTTTCTTTTTTTTATTTTCGAGCACTGTCCGTTTGTGGATATGGGCTCCTTTGTAATTTGTTTTTATTTTAATAAATGGAAATTTAAAGTATTAAAAAAAAAAAAAGCTTTGGTTTTCTTTGGCAGTTATTATTTTCAATACTAGAGAACAAAATTATGTATAACATTTTCAGAAGAAAAAATTTTGTATAAAATATTTACTTTAGTCATGTTCTTTTGCTGAACGCAGCGCCAGCGGCGTGCGTCACAAAATATAAATGGATTAAGAATTGACACGTCAGCAGCGGATTAAAACAGAAAGTTGAAGAATACTAATAATTGACGCAAATGGAACATTAACGCAAAGTTGAAGACGCTGATAATTACAGCGATGATAAAAGCACGGAAAAGGTCAGTTGCGGCAGTCGCCGGCGGCAACTTACTCCCG
The DNA here is from genome assembly GCF_000801105.2 of Raphanus sativus. Lineage (NCBI taxonomy): Eukaryota > Viridiplantae > Streptophyta > Magnoliopsida > Brassicales > Brassicaceae > Raphanus > Raphanus sativus. The sequence continues at coordinate 32,567,432 of NC_079514.1, read as the reverse complement.
ACGCTACAATTAAATTTTCCATCTTATTTATTAATTATAGCCGCTTGATGCTGCGTCCGCATCAACGTAAAGAACAGGGCACTTATGTAGTCGACCTTCAGGTTTGGAAAAATGTTTATGTGGATAGGATTCTTTAGCTAAACCTCAATTTTACATATTGTGTAGAAAAGTCTGATGCGTTCGATAAACAGTTTTGGAATGCTACTTATCTCAATACTCTTGTATCACAATTACTAGCAACGGTGAGATGGTTTTGGGATTCAGGCGCAGGCTTGACCCAAAACTAAAGATACATTAGTGTGGAGCCTATGATTTTCACAGTTTTTTTTTTAGAATTTTTTTGTTGTTGATTAGAAAAAATGGATCCTAAAACATATTTCAAACTTGAGGTTGTGGAACGTTCAACGTCACAATATACGGTGACTATTTTCAAGTCTGAAAATTTTGAAAGGCGCAATTTTTTCTCCTTAAAATTATTTGCGAATGGCTCCTTTGATAAACTGATAAGCACACAGATGGGCCTTTAGTGGGCCTCGGAAGGAGAGGAATTAAATGAAGCCCAAGACATATATTTTCTACTTTCTCTTTATATGTTGCAGTTGTTCTTTGTAAACATTTCATCGAATACGATCATCAAACAATCAACGGGTTCAATCCCTAATTTCTACCTCTATCTCTTCTTTTCTCCCTTTGCTCTTCGTCATTTCTCCCTCCCTTTCTGTTCTACAGATTCGATCCTTTCAGGATCTTATCATTGGTATCAGAGCTCAAGTTCCTCACGACCTTGAGTTAAAAAAAAAAAAAAAAAAATGAGTTACAGTGATGATACTTCCGAGAAGATGCTACTTAATCAGATGGAAGTGGATCGAAAGCTGCGTGATGATCTTCGTTGGGACAGTCTGAAGCTGAGTTGGGAGTTTTATAAGCTGCTGTATTGTGAATCTCAAGCTCACAAGGCTTTTATCCCTAGAAGATTTGAAGATCTAAAGTTCAACGGAGGTATCAGGCTCAGAAGGATTCCGATCAAGCTTATCTACCACAAGGCTAAGTTTAAGAAACGGAAAAGATGGCTGATAAGGGAAAACCGAGATCCTTCGGTTTCACAGAAACTTGAGATATCAACAAACTCTTTGCGATTGGGTGTGAAGAGTGTGGGAATGAAGAATCAGTACCATCGGAAGAAGAGAACAACACAGGTGAAGCTTGCACAAGCTTGTAAGAGCTTGGGAATGTTCGTAGACTCTCCAAGTTTTAGAAATCCAAAGGATTATATGATGATCCGATTGGATAAAAAGCAGATCTCTGATACAGGAGTGAAGCGAGAGACTCATCTCTTCGTGTATGGGTTGACCTTTCTGGCTCTTATGAAAATAGACTGTCATGTTGATACGTGGATAGGAGATCAAGGTATCTTTGCTGAGGAGGTTAAGACGCTAGGACATGATGATCCTGATGATGCGATGAAGTCTGTGCTGATGGAGTCCTTGAAGGATGAAACAGTAATGAAGTCAGAACCAGAGAGAATGAGCAAGTATAAGAGCCAAGTTGAACTCTCTCATTTTCAACAACAGAAGGAGCAACGAAGATTTCACAAGGTTCGGTTCAAAGGAAGACGTCACCGGAGAGCTCCTTACACCGGACGTGTTGTGCTCCAGAAAAAGGTTTCACACAAGACTAGGAAGAAGGTTCGGAAGATAGTAGTGTTACTTACAAGACATGGTCCTAGCAGTTTCAGATTAACAAGAAGTGTGAAAGACGCCAAGGTTCTCGCTTTTGATCCAGGAGGAGCCAATAGAGAGAATGCTCAAGAACTCGTTTTTGACATGGTGGGGTTTGTGTTGGAGATGGAAGGTAAGACTGATCAGGCCCTGTTATTTCATAATCCTGGTGAAGCCAAGCAATTTTGGCAGTGGAGAGACGATCATACTGAGTTGATTCTGGAGTTGTTTGCTAACAATGGAATAAACACAGTCATCTTCTTAATGGGTGTGAAGAAACGAAGTTCAAGGAAGATTGTATGTGCGCAGCGCTTTCCTGAGCTGAGTCTGGCTAATCAAGTATGGAAACCGGGTGGAGATGGTGATGACAGTAGCTTGTGTTTGTCTATGTTGTTTGGGAACTGTAAAGAAGTTTCAGACAATGATGGGGGTAAAGAGACAGACCTTAAGCGCTGGTTGAACTGTTCTGAGGAATTGGATCCTTCTCGGGTGCTGTTTGATTGGGATCCAGGACAAGCTAAGGCTGCCAAGAAACGACTAGAGCTTCTCAAGAGCCCTCATTCAAAGAAAAAATTGGTTAATGGCGTGGAGGCAGAAACTCTGGGACAAGAACATGATTCGGGTGGTTCTTTTTCTGGGTTAGTGTTGGAAGTTTGTGCGCCTGATACAGGAGGGAAACGTGGAGTAGGTGCTTTAGAAATGCTCACCCTTGACCCAGGGGGACTAGCTGGTTTGAGAAACGGAAGCGATATCAAATTCAGTTCGAGGAACGCGGAGACCATGTGGAATGGAGAAGGGTCGTGTGAGAGGGTTATTGTTTCTATCATGAATAAAAAGGATCAAGACAAATTACTGCAGGGGAGGTTTGAGTTTGACATCCTGGTCAAGTGTTGTGTTCTGGGTGCGACAAGATTACTTGGGAGTCAACAGACCATTTCAAGTTGGGAAGTTGAGATCACAGATTCAAGTGTTGGCTTATGGACCCTTGAGGACAAGGCTGTTATTCTACCGGGGAGTACACTGAAGTTCTATGGTGGGAAGATTATGAAATTGTTTCTTAGTGCAGAGAAGAAGATAATTGAAGAAGCTGCTGATTGTCAAGAAGTGAATTCACAAGACTTGGAGAATGTACTTATGACGTTCATACTAGCTTCACATTCTCCTAGTGGTGGAAATCAGAACTTGAGGAGAGAATCAACTCAGGACTTGCAGGCAGTCTTAACTCAATACAACTGGTCTTGGTGCTGGATAGTGGTGGTGCATAATGTTCTTCTATGTCTCTGTGTTAGCGCTTTGTGTTACCATTTGAACTTGACTGGGCAAGAGCTTGAAGAAGACAACAAAACTCAGGGTCCAGTTACTCTTCGGCATTGTGCACATGATATTGACAGCAACATTCAGTGGCACTCAACATGTGGCGATGTGAGTCAACTCCCTGTGGTAGTTTATACAAGTGAAAAGCAAACTAGCAGTTGGTTTCATGGTTCTGTTACTGATGGCGATGGGGATCCAAGTGGGAGAAGTTGTGAGAAAATATCTGGAGTCTTGGTTAAATTGGCTATGCAGATGGGACACAATCACAACAAGTTTCTGTTGCAGTTAAATTATCAAGACAGTTTAAGCAAGGAAGGTCGTGTAAGCTATGTGTACTCGAACAGTGGGATGAGTGATGCTCTCTTGAACCACAAAATGGATACACCAACCAGTGAAAAGCTCCAAGGCACAGAAGAGATGATGGGGTTCGAATTCTATGATTGGTTTCAATCACCAAGGCCACCAGAACTGAGTAAGACCGGAATTTTGGTTTCTCTACTTTATATCAGTGCGTTAGTGACAGGCTGGATTGAGAATCAGGGCAAAGGTGCACTGGTGGTTACGGCTTCTAAGGTTCGACAACTTGAGGACAATCTGGCTCCTGTTCTTCATCAACTTGAGGACAAGTTGGTTCTCCACCGGGGGAGTATTGATAAGCACACAGATGGGCCTTTAGTGGGCCTCGGAAGGAGAGGAATTAAATGAAGCCCAAGACATATATTTTCTACTTTCTCTTTATATGTTGCAGTTGTTCTTTGTAAACATTTCATCGAATACGATCATCAAACAATCAACGGGTTCAATCCCTAATTTCTACCTCTATCTCTTCTTTTCTCCCTTTGCTCTTCGTCATTTCTCCCTCCCTTTCTGTTCTACAGATTCGATCCTTTCAGGATCTTATCATAAACTTGGACTCTCTACCAAACTTACAAAGTTTGTGTCTCTATCTTTGTTTTGCTTTGCTCTTGCTATTTTCAAAAGGACCGCATATTGTTTGTTAAATGTTGTCTTTATCCATGTAACCGTTTAAATTATTAATGAAAAATGTTTAAAAAAACATATTTCAAACATATTACAAAATAAAATTTGATTTTTTTCTTAATTACATAAAAATAAATAGAAGAAACGTTTAGAACTGATAGACATATATTATTTTGACGTTTAGAACTGATAGACATATATTATTTTGACGTTTAGAACTAATAGACATATATTATTTTTGAATAAAATTTTAATTTTAATACTCTCTTTGTTTCATTGGCTCTTTACACACATAATAAGAAATATTTTTTTTAAATCAAATCATTAGTAATATAATTTAAAATTTATTTATTTAATTATAAACAAAAACAGTAAAAACATAATTGGCTATATAGTTTTTGATAAATCTAAAATTACCTAGATATGTGAAAACATCATCTATTATGAAACAACAATAATCATCTAAAACATCATCTATATTAAAAACTAAAATGGAGAAAGTAGTAAATTATTTTTAAATCTATTTTTTAATTATTTAGAGCCCATAATTTTAATTTTGTATTGGATCCGAAAAATCTCAAGATCGGCACTGTTGGGATTAATAAATTGGATTTTTAAAATTCGGATACAAAAGAATGTTTTTATTGGTGAGAACATGTTTTTTAAATATATAGAATGATACTACCCATACAACAATTATAAATATGCAATCATAGAGTATAATTAAATAATGATAAAAAAACAACGTGGAATAATTGGCTGTATGTCATGGTTTCCTAGAAAAAGCTTAATTTGACATTCGAGAACTGTAATCAGTACACTAGTATTCCAAAAAGTACCAACTAACGAAAAAATGATACCGTAATGATAAGGTGTGCTTTTCAAAAAAAATTTTTGATAAGGTGTGTTTATTTAGAGTTAGGCCAAAAAAATATATATTCCGTTCGTGTTGATAATTGATTTAATAATCAGTCATGCTTTTGTTTTTTCAACCTTCTTTCCTTTTGCAAAGAAACTTCAGACTTCTTCTTTTTGTAAAATAAGAAATGTTTTTTTTTTGGAAAAGGGCTTTGTAAAATAAGAAACTTTAAACTTTGAACACTGCAATGTGTAAAATCTGCCGAGTTTACAGCAGACTAACCTTCTACAAACCTTTTACTTATTCATACAAAATTTTCATGGCTTACACCAGTGTGGATAACCCATAAAAAATTGTACCAAGATATCAGATATCAAATGAAGTGGCATTAGAAGTGAATAAAAAATTCTTAAAATTGGCAAAATAAATTATTTTGTAATCCTCTTTCGTATTTTCTTTTTATTTTTCATTTTTATTTAAATATAAATACCCTTTACAAACTCCTTTTGGAGTTGCTGTAAAGTTTCTAATTTTGGAGTTGCTGTAACTCCATCAAACATGATAACTTTGATGGAGAATAAAATATAATACTATTCTGTTCCCGAATTGATATCTAAATGCGATAATAATTGGTTTCTATAGCATCGAATGAGACAAAATCATTTATATATATTTATACAAAGCTAAGTAATACTTAGGGCATCCTCAAAGGGGGAGCAGTTAGATGTGTGCTTATAGTGAAAATAGTAGTATAATATTGTATTAAGGCTAAGAACATGGGACATCCTCAAAGGAAGATCACTTTATCAAGGGTGTGCTTAACAAATAAAATTAATTAAATAAAGTAACAAAAAAACTTAATTTAAAATTGATTCCAAAAAAAAAAGAAAAACAAAATACAATTGGAAATTTGTAAGAAACAAACATATTATTTAATTAAACAAACAAACATTTTATTTAATTAATACAAAGTTTAATATCCAAATTTATTCCATATATTCTCAATCAAATCCTCTTTCAATTGGTGATGTGCTTGTCTATCATGAACTCTTGTGTGACCATCACCAAGACCCTCGAGATTTGAAGCCATACTTACTGAAAACGATCGACCCGGAGTAGTTCCGGTTCCATTTTCTTGTTCCAATTCTTGTTCGAGAGTGTATGAATCTCGTTCATCTTCAACAATCATATTATGGAGTATGAGACATGCTCGCATAATATATGCTATTTTACCTTTGGACCATAAAAGAGATGGATTTTTAATTATCGTGAATCTAGATTGGAGGACTCCGAATGCACGCTCAACATCTTTTCGCGCACCTTCTTGATGTTCTGCAAACAAACAATGTTTCGGGTGTTGTGGTCGTGGGATGGATTTAACAAATGTCGCCCATTCGGGGTAAATGCCATCCGTCAGGTAGTAAGCCAAATTATACTCCCTTCCGTTGACATTGTACTTCAGTTCGGGAGCTCGACCGTAAATAATGTCTTTAAATACTGGTGATTGGTCAAGTACATTTAAATCGTTACAAGTACCTGGCGCTCCAAAAAATGCGTGCCATATCCATAGATCTTCTGAAGCCACCGCCTCCAAAACAATTGTTGGTTTCTCGGTGCCTCGTGAATACATTCCTTTCCAAGCGGTTGGACAATTTTTCCATTTCCAGTGCATACAGTCGATGCTGCCAACCATCCCGGGAAAACCCCGTCGTTCTCCATAAAAGAGTAGCCTTCGCAGATCATCTTCTGTGGGTCGGCGTAGGTATTCATCGCCAAACAAGTCAACTATTCCGACGACGAAGTGTTCCAAACATGCACGAGCCGTTGTTTCGCCAATACGTATATATTCGTCAACACCATCCGCCGCACCCCCATATGCTAATAATCGAATAGCTGCAGTACATTGCACCACCCTCTGCTCTGCAAGGCTTTGCAGATCCCTGAGCTGCATCAGTTGTGTTGCGTAATCAGGTTCAGCTTGAGCCTCCTCTTCACAGCCAGTGTATCCAACCTCAGCAAGACCAAGTTGCAGAGCATAGTAACTGCTATCAGCCTCGTCTTCAGAACTATAGTCTAATGGGCTGTTTATTCCATAGTCGTAGATAGAGTCAAGTCCCATTTCTTCTTCAACCTGAAACCAAAAAACAGAGTTAAAACATATCCATCAAAACAAGTCTTTTAAAGCATAATTCATCAAAACAAGAGAAGACAATACTGATTCATTAAAACATATCCAGAAACCAAACTGGTTCATTACAAGACTCGTTTCCTAAAGCATAAAACATATCAAAGACAGAGGCAAACAAACTTGCAACAGACAGTTCAAAGTTCCTTAAATAGTTGACGCATTAGGCTCTTTTTAATGACTTTCTCATCTTCATCAAGAGTGTCATTGCGGGCAATGAGGGTATCAAGAAGTGACATCTTTTGGAGTTCTTTCTTCACGTCCAAATCTTTCTGTTTCATCTCCCATATCTGACTAATGTTCGAAGCTTGGGCATCCTTGTCTTTCCCTTTGTTCCTTAACCTTTTCATGGCCTTTATACCAGGAGGCCTGCTCTCATGCTCACCAACAACAGATTCTGTAGATGGTGCTGCATCATCGGCTTTTCTCTTGTTATAGCTGGTTGTCTTCGGAGTTGGGTTCATAGGGGTGTGGTCGCACCATTTCTGTTCAAAGCGCAGGACATTCCACGCATACTCCAAACCAAACTTCTTCTTATACAGCAAAGTGAAGATTTGGTGAGCATTCTGCAGAATGTCCAAATCATTCATCCCACTAGCTTTCTCACCCTTTGCATCTGCATAGGTTCCACAGAACCTGGTCACTTCGCGAGAAATCTTTTGCCACCGTTGTCTACAATGCTCAAAGTTTCTTGGCTCAGCACCATCAAGTACATGAGTACTTGATGCATAATAATCGGCTATACGCTTCCAAAAGCACCCACCCCTTTGGTCATTGCCAACAATGGAATCCTTCGATGTGTTTAACCAGCCACTTATTAGGACTAAGTCATCTTGTGTGGACCATATCCTTCTCTCTCTACGCTCTTCTGGTGTCTCCTCTGCTTGACTAGGAGGTTGACTCGGCTGGGAACTCGGTTGTGAACTAAGAAAAGGGGTTTGGGTTTGAGGGGTTTGGGTTTGAGAAGAGGAGAAGTTTACAGTGGGAGAGAATCTATCATAAGGGAAGTTAAGAAGACTAAAGTATGATTGAGACTGACTAGGATTTTTGTTTGAATCCATAGGAAACGATTTCATACAAAGAAGAAGATGATGAAGAGAGATTGAGTTCACAATCTCGGGTTTAAATGGTAGTAGTTGTAGTTAATAGCTAATAACCATTACCTACTTCCATCAACTCAGACACTTATTGCAGACATTAGAGTGTTTTGTTAAAGCTTACAATATCATTTAAGTCTAAGTTTTGTTGGTTAGCTTTCATATCACTTTAGCTTTCATATCACTTTATAGTTTTGTGAGTTAAACCATGAAACTACTTGACTCAAACCAAACTGATATACGAGAAGAGAAAGACGATATCAAAAGCTAACTAAACTATTCAACTAAACACAACAACAACTCAATTCAAGCATTGGCTATTGAAAACACATATGACTAACCTTTTACTTTCGATAAAGGCTTCTTTGTTGTTGCTTAGCCGGTTTAACTCTCGGCCTCACTATCCGTAACTTCAATCCTCAGAAACAAAACAAAAGAGAATCTTAAGCTTCCAATTTTCTTAAGAATCTAAACGAAGCTAACCGTAAACAATGTATATGATCGATTAAAACAATGTATATGATCGACTTCCTATTTTCTTAAGAATCTAAACGAATCTAACCGTAAACATTGTATATGATCGATTAAAACGCTTAACCCATACCAACAAACCTAAACCAATGACAACGATAAACGAAGGACACGAGGAGACGAGGAGAGAAAAGATCAGAGACAAATTTTTTTTAAGAATCTAACTGTAAACAATGGATAAGATCGATTAAAACGCTTAACCCATACCTACAAACCTAAATCGATGAGAACGATAAACCAAGGAGACGAGGAGACGAGGAGAGAAAAGATCAGAGACAAAACATCGGTCATACCTTCTAGGGTGATACAGAAGATCGGTGAGGAGGAGATAAAAGATCGATTCACGGAGTGCTTCGGTCGGAAATCGATTCGCCGTTTGTGGATTCGAGAGACAGAGAGATAGATCGCAAACCCTAGCAAATGAGGAAAAGAAAAACCCGTGTTTCATTTATTTTTTTCGACCAATACCCACTTGCCACATCGACCAGCACTTTCCTTAAGCACAGGTCTTCGACAAGCCCTCCCAAACTGCTCTTAGCCCACTTTTGGATTAAATCCAATTATATTAAGCCCAAGCACACCCCATGTGCTCCCCCTTTGAAGATGGCCTTAATGAATGTTAATACTTAATGAATGTTAAAATTTTCATTTTCTTTCTTTTTTCTAAGAACATGCATGCTTACATACATGTTGATGCCCATTATATTTTTCGGCTATATCCTAATCAGTATAATCAATCAAATATTATTTTATTCAACTTTTAAGGTAATAGCTTAGCTTTAGCATACATAGGCCCTCCATAGGGTGTGATTCCCATTAACCTCTTTGAATTAATTTAATTTTTACCCTTAAATTTGATAGTACAATAATGCCACAACACCTTTTAAGGGAGAGAATAATTCTAAGAACCAAATGCTAAAAGGAAACCACACCATCAAATGTAGGATCTCGACACCTGTTTAGGGAAACTTATTAAGATAAAGAGGGCGTGATAAAGAATGATTCACCACATATAACCAAAATATTAGAACCCTAAGCAAGAACATCTAAATAAAAGGCACACACCTAACTTTCCTTATACACAAGCAGCTTTTGTGAAAAACTGGGACGCAAGCAAGGCTAAGTGTTCTAATCACCACCTAATGAAATCTTCTCTCCTTTTTGCCTATGATAATTTTTGTACTTGTAATTGTCTAATTAATACGATTACCATTTTTCTATATATGCAATCTTGTATCAACACTATATTATTAGTTAGAATATTTTCTTAGTTTTATTTGTATAACTTAAAAAGGAGAAATAAGTAGTGTACTCAATCATAACTATAAAATTTTTGGTTTGCTATATCAAATATTAACTACCATATTATCTTCACCTTCTTTATAGATATATACTACTTCATTCGTTTTCATGTATGACACAATTAATTATGAGTGAGTTGCTTTGTTAATGTGGATAGTTTCGTTATTGTGATAGTTACATTATAGACAGGTGGATCAGTTTGATGCACCTAATCGTTAAAAACCATTTATTTATGCACAATTAAATTAGGAGAAAGTTGCTATTGAGTAAATGAGGTAAGTTAGTAGGTACAAATTAAAGCAAAAGTTAATCCCCTCAACAGCCACCTGTTAACTTACTTATGTGTCTATACTAAATGGACAAAAACCTATAGTTAAGACTTAAGACTCTGGAAGATGTACCATATTTTATCATTATCATTTATCAGTAATCACATACACTAATAATAAAAGTTGATTGTATTGATATGTTTTCAACTACAACAAATAACGTCTATAGAATATAGTTTCAATTTAGTCATTTTTAAACTCAGCGAATTCATCAGTTTTACGATTTCAAACCATTATAATCTATATTTATATATAAATATAAATTTTGTAATTCATATATATAACCTTATTACAGTTTCCACTAATAATATTTTTCTCTATCCCATTGACGTAGATAGCTAATTGGCAAATCATGTTAATTTTTTTTGTCATTTTCCTTCGTTATTTATATCTTTCAGTTATCTTTCTATATATATTACAACAAGTTATATCTTTAAGTTTTTAGTAACTAGATCCTAGATTTTTTTTAATTAGATAGTTAGATATTCATACCTTCTAGCTAGATAGGAGACAAAAAATAGAGATAAATATTATTATGCTACATATATAGTTACCAATCATGATGAGCCCTAGCTTGGAGTAACAACATTATAACCATTTCATAATTAAGATGACAAAGATTACAAGAACTTTAATTTATATCAATCTAAAAATGAGTTAATTTACAATGATTCTTAAAATTTATTCTCAATGAAGACTTTTGGTGTGGGTGCCAGACATGAAATCGGTAAAAGGACTAGTTATCATCAAGGGACATGAAGAACTTGATGACGGGATAAGTAAAGCCTGATCATGATGAGCAGGTTGATGATCTAACACCACTTTTTCGAGGCCTTGATCGTGAAGAATGCCTTTGAAAACGTGTCCCCCAATGTTCACCGTCGTCTGGTAAGCGTATTGTTCTTTTCCGTCATCGATTGAACTCACTTTTACACAACGGAAATCCGCTACAGAACTCAACTCCACAGGAAAATATCCAGTACTAGTGCCGATTCTTACACCTTATATATAGTGACCCAAAAAAATGTTTAGTAATTTTATTTTCATTTGCGTTTATATAAGTTTTCAGAAAATGATTAACAAACACGAGAATACGTTTCTCGATCCTGTCAAAGACTATCATAAGAGACTATTGAGGTAGTTTGTATTTACTGATGCACTAATCACAAATTAATCTACGTTGGACTTATAAAGATCACAAATATATAATGATAAAAAAATATCAAGAATCATAAGTAAACGACTTGTTATCATATACCAATCACTGAGATTTGAGAACAAGAAAGCAAATTCATCACCGCTAAGTAAGCAGCATCATATAGATATAGATATAGATATAGATATATATATAGAACTAATGAATATATATGGGATGTACTAAATATTTTTCACTTACTAGTCTGGTTTTATATTCATAAGATTTGATTAACCAAAATTTCAGTCTATAAATGTCCAAAACGATGATCAGGTCCAAAAGGAAAGAAAAAATAGCTAGAAGAACTCAGATCATCTGTTACAAAAAAAAAGAACTCAGATCATTAGAATTTCCGAAACCCATATGTTATATGGTGAGAGATCTCATTATATGCATGCAGTAATTACACAGGAGCTATGAGAAAAGAAAGAACCTGATGATGAAGGGGAAGAAGTTGGGTGCTGTTCTCTGAGACGTTTAGGGTTTGTAGTAGAGAGCTGTTGCTGCTGTGGTTGCGTTTGCGTTTGCGATTGGTGTTTGCGGGATCTTCTATAGGCAGGAACCCAGGTGCTCTTGATGTGAGTTTGGCAATGAAAGGCTTTGGATTTGCAGCAAGTTCTGCATCTCATATACACACACTCTTTCTTGGCTTGATTCCCACAGTCTTCACACCTTCTCCCCGTTAGCATCATCATCATAGATTTACATATGCCTTCTCATCATACCCATATAAATGTACCATAATTATTAGAAGATGCCGACCATTATTGCTCTCTTTGTTTGCTTCCCCTTTATGTACAAAAAGAGAGATCAATTCTTTTAGTTTCTTTTATTTTTATTTTAAATGAAAAAGTGAAAAGTATGGCCATTTGGATTTATTAGTTGGATTCGATTGGTAACTAAATTTTTAGCGCTTGCACACCGTTTATTTTTGCGTGTGGTTAGAGCATCTAAAAAGAAAACTCTATTTTGAAGTTTGTAAAAATTTATATTTGAAATTTAAAGTTAGTATTTTCCGAAAACAAAATTTCAAATTGAACTTCAAAAATATTTATATTTTATATTGTAGTTCTTCTATTTATCATAACTAATTTAAATCCATAAAATTTTATAAATAAATAACTCATATATACAAATACTATATTAATATTAATTAGTAAAATGTTATAATAAAATATAAAATTTTATCTAACAATACATGATTAAATATTAATTATAAGTAAAATACCACATGATTCGAAAACTATTTCGTAATACTCCCATATATGATCAATTTGTTAAGTTGTATTTGAAATATTGTTGTTGTCTAAATCTAATTTTTAAATATCTTAAATCTTGTTAAAAAAATTATTTAATTTATCTTTAAAATTTATATGAAAAATTAAAATATTTATGAGATATAAAATTTTCAAAGATTAAAAGATAAATGAAAAATATTTAGAAATCATAAATGTAATATGTAATTGAAATGATCAAAATGCAAATAAAAATATTAAACTTCAAATTTAAAGTTTTGAGTAGTGATATTTTACATTTGAATTTGAAGTTTTGAGCATTGACACTCTATATTTGAAGTTTCACAACTCAAAATATTAAATTTGAAGCTTTACAATTTCTTTAGAGCAAAAACTTTATTTGAAGTTATATATATAGTATTTTTTACTCTTAGAGCATCTATAATTCAAAACCTTATTTTAAAGGGAGCAAAACTGGAAATGAAGATTTAAAGTTTGACTGCTCCAACCATAAATCCTTAAAAAATATTTTATTTATTTGCACTATAGTCTTTGATATTAACAAATGTTATTAATAATGATAAAATTTTAAAATGCATATAAAATATACATTTATTATATTATAAAATACACAATATTGCAATTTTATATAATATAAATTTCATAGATAATAAAACAACACACGCACATACAAATTTTAGAATTCTGGTATTTTGATACCAGTTATAAAATATGCAATTTAAATTTTAATAACATTAATTCTTTATAATTGAGTAACTATAATTTATACATACGATAAAATCAATAAATTACAGAAAACCATTATTTATATTAAAATTATGTTTTAAAATTATTTTATCACATTTAGTTATAACTTTTATCTATTTTATATATAGAGTTTTTAGTTATAAATTCTATGATCGGTAAAAGATTTTGACCTATCTTATCTAGTTGAATCAACAGCATATTCATGGGAAATTCGATTAACGAACATTGGTTGGGAGTTAAATGGGTGATGAGATATATCAAAGGTACAGTAGAAACAAAGCTTTGCTCCAAGAAGGGTTTTGATTTGTTCTCTAGATGCTACTGTGATTCAGACTATGTTGCAGATGTAGATGGGGTGAGACTAATCAGTGGTGTGGTATCTACTTCCGGAAGAAATACTATCAGTTCGAGCTCATCTCTGGAGGGTTAGCTTTATCAACCACGGAAGTTGAATATATGGTCTTGAATATGATGCAATCAAGGAAGCTTTGTGGCTCAAAGGTATGTTAAAAGACTTCAGTTACAAATCGAAGAGTGCTGAGGTGTTAATGCAAAAGCGTACGTATGTGATGGATACTTTTTTTATGATGATACTTTTTTCTTTTCGGCAAGCTTATAGTTTCCTTTTTTGGTCTGCCTAGACAAACATTAAGTATTTCTACATGGTTAAATAATAAAAAGATTATAATACTCATGTATCTATGCTAATCTTTTTTTTAAAAAAATGGCGAGTGGAGATCATATGGTATGTTTTTCTTTATCATTATGAATTGTAAATGGTCGATGCTTTGTACTATTGTTGGCCATCATTTTATTCATATTCTTCGTGATCGTGAATTGCATAGTACGTCTAAGATTTCTTATTTCAAATTTGTGTAATCTATTTCAAAATGCAATACAATCAGAATCATGTTCTCAGTCCATGCATATATAATAGACTTAGTGATTATCAGACTATGTATCAGCCTGTGAACATATTCACTTTCTTCTACGTATAATCGACCAAAAAAAATCGAATCAAACTCATAGTTAAGCCATGTTCTTTTGTCAGCCGCGGCAGCAGCAGCGTCAAAGAAAAATAACGTAAACAGAAAATAGAAAAAGCATGGAACAAAGAGAAACAGTCGCCAGAAACGACTGCCGGTGCTATCCAAGACGTGTCTAATGGACGCCAATATTTCCAGCGTCTGCTTGTGTGTGTAATATATTTGTGGCGTCTGAAATTAGCGTCACTTGATAACCTCAGAATTTCCGTTTTCCTCTACATCCCTGTTGTTTTCTATTAACACTGCCGCAGCGGCCGCGGTTGACAAAAGAACAGGGCTTTAGTGTCTTAATCACCTGGAACATTCCCAACTGTCAATTTACAAAAAAAAAAAAAAAAATCCCAACTGTTCCATGCGTAATATTCTTTTAGTCACTCAGAAGAAATGTGCAGTAGATTAAATTTAATAATTTATAAGGGAAACTTTTGTGAAGGGAGCCCAGTATCATGAGGAGAAATAGAAATAAATCTTAGGAAGCCCAAAGATTAGAACACTATTGCACAAACCTGTCTGAAGTTTTGTTCTTGTGCGACAGAATTCGTGCCGTTTTAAACGGTACAAAGCAAAGCGAAGCGAAGGGGCTTTGAAAACAATGCGTGTTTTTAAAAAAAAAGATAGGGGTGTTCCGAGAATCGAACTCGGGACCTCTCGCACCCGAAGCGAGAATCATACCACTAGACCAAACACCCTTTTTATCCTACCTCAGTAAACCATAGTATTAATAAGATAAGTGTTATAAACTCTGAATATATCTCAGGAGCAGAAGTAGAGGAGACCGGTTCAGATGGCTGCAATGACGACGACTGTAAAACCGTCGACTTTGACCTACTTGATCCAACAACATCTTATCCGACATGCCAAACCGAAGTCTCCAGCTTGTCTGTTCCGCAGACCCTTTTCACTATTAATCAGTAAACCCAATCAGCAGCGTCGCTTCCCTTGCTTCTTCTTATCCTCGTCGATCTCCTCTTCTTTACGTCTCCAATGTTGTCCTCATATCTCACTCTCTTCTCTCCTCCTACCTAAATATTTATCTTCTGCTTGCGAACCAAAACAAGATGGAGATGAGGTGTCCTTACCCTCTCGTAGCGTGAAAATGGATGAAAACGAAGACGACAGAGAAAGTGGAACAAGTGCTCAAGAGGTGACGACTGAGAGCTCGCGAATTAAGTTGTCGGCGAAGGAGAAGAAAAAGATTGCTTCTTACGCGCACAGCCTTGGAGACAAGCTGAAATGTCAACTCGTAGGCAAGTCAGGCGTCACGGATTCAGTCGTCATCTCCCTCCTAGAGACGCTAGAGAAGAACGAGCTATTAAAGGTATCAAACTTTATGAAACAATCTCTCTTTCTTTGCTCCATGAAACATTTTAAGTCTGAACAGCTAGCGACTTGACTTGAGACCTGAGTGATTCCAATGAATAGGTGAAAATACACAGGACATGCCCGGGAGTGCTCGAGGACATGATTTTGCATTTGGAGGAAGCTACTGGTTCTGTAGCAGTCGGAAAAATTGGGCGGACTGTAATAATTTATCGTCCTAGTCCCACCAATTTTGACATCAAAGGAGGATGTAGTTGAGTAGTAACAGATTAGTTGTAACATCCTTTTATACACAGTGGAATCTCAGGACTGGATGGACTCGAAACAGAGCCATCTATGGAAAGACTTTTCCATTTTTTCTGTTCTTCAAGAAATACAATCTCAAACATAGTATCATTGATCTCAACTGAATGAAAAATGCTGCTTTCTTCCTCTTTACTTTTCTTTTTTAGTATATAGTGAGTTTCTCAGCTAAGCAGCTTTCACTTTCTCTGTATATCTGTTTCTTTCTTCCTAGTAAAGTACATTGTCCCGCTATACACATGACCGTATCTAGGCACAGTCCACTGAAACATTCGTTTTTTCTCCTAATTTTTTTGAAGGTTACATAGATATAGATCTCAAAACTATAATTAAAAAAAATATTTATTAGAATTATAATCACTCAAAATCTCAAATCCTGCCCTGGTTATAGAAGACGTGCAAGGGCTACAGAAAACTGAGCCTGAAATATATTTATGTTGGATCTAAGAAGATCAAAGTATGTGTTATACTTATATGGTTTAGGGTTAATATGGCTGTAGCAAAAAACTTACCCACTGGAATACCACTCAAGCCAAATCATCCATTGCTCAGAAGCTTTTTAGTCAATTGAAAACAATGCAAAGAGGAGATGGAGTTACAGAAATCTGTTGTGGAATTCAGTAGAGTGATGTAGATTTGAGTACCATTAGTACAAGCCCAGCAACGCAAGGGCAAAGCATCCAGTCACTGACAAGCTGGTAAATCTGAGATTTCTTTCAGCCTAGCTACATTTATCAACAACAACAGTTTTAGATCAGGTTTGCACTTTGCAGGTAATCGGATCTTTACAAGGGAAAACTGTAACTAGACTTGAGTCACTTTACCAGTAAGGTGCCGAAACACCTTTAGTGACGTCTGGTCGAGGCCCAAGTGTTACGGTCCACAAATGAAAAAGGCTCTCACTCTTTGCCACGTGGGAATTGACATGGCAGTGATCTATGGACCGTACCTCACAATATCTGATGAAAATCTCAAAACATAACCTCAGCCTTAAAAAACCACTCACAGACTCATCATCTAAATGTAATCTTTTGGGTCATTTTATATTATTATATGGTTCCTTAAACTCATTTTCTTTTATATCGTCCACGTGGCAAATCCTCGTCAGCGGGCTCACGAGAACCTCAACTTCCCAATCTTTGGTGTTCTCTCTGTCCCTCTATATATCAGCCACTGATGCGCACTATTGTTGTTGTAGTGGTGGTCAAGAGCGTTATAAGAGTTTCAAGCTTAGTCTAACAAGAAGATAAGGCAGCGATGGCGTCAAACTCTGCGACTCTACTCAAAGCCTCACCGGTGAAATCTGACTGGCTTAAAGGACAGCGTCTCCTACCACGTCAACCTTCCTCCGTCTCTCCTTTCCGGAGCCACGTGGCACCTTCCGCTCTCACCGTCCATGCCGCCTCTGCCTACGCCGACGAGCTCGTCAAAACAGCTGTAATCAATCATATCCAAACTATTATTCTCTCAATTATTATTTTTTCTAACGGTCGAGATACATGTTGGCGGCAGAAAACAATCGCGTCCCCGGGACGCGGAATCTTGGCGATGGATGAGTCAAACGCGACTTGCGGGAAGCGTTTGGCGTCGATTGGGCTAGAGAATACGGAGGCTAACCGTCAGGCTTACCGGACACTGCTTGTGTCGGCTCCAGGACTGGGACAGTACATCTCCGGAGCTATCCTGTTCGAGGAAACTCTCTACCAATCCACCGTCGACGGCAAGAAAATGGTCGACGTTCTCGTCCAGCAGAACATCGTCCCTGGCATCAAAGTCGACAAGGTAATTAATTAATAATATTATAAATATAAACCTTGGGTTTAAAAGTTCGAGATATTCTTTTCGTGTGTATTATGGATGAATGAGTTTGGTTTTATACAAATATATAGGGTTTGGTGCCACTTGTTGGGTCTAACGACGAGTCATGGTGCCAAGGACTTGACGGTTTAGCCTCTCGTACCGCTGCTTACTACCAACAAGGTGCTCGTTTCGCCAAATGGTATGTTTCTCTATATGTTCTCATTGCAGAATCAAAAATGTACATTGACTTTGATTATATTTGAAACGGTGTTTTGATTGGACTATTAGGCGTACTGTTGTGAGCATTCCAAATGGACCATCTGCTTTGGCTGTTAAAGAAGCAGCCTGGGGACTTGCCCGCTACGCCGCTATTTCTCAGGTACAACTAACATATATATTTTTGTAAAACCGTTCTCAGGTACAATATTGCTGTATTTATTTATGAGTTTTTGCGTTTGCGTTTGCGTTCTGCAGGACAGCGGTCTGGTACCGATTGTGGAGCCGGAGATTATGTTGGACGGAGAACACTGTATTGACAGGACATATGAGGTTGCAGAGAAGGTCTGGTCTGAGGTCTTCTTTTATCTCGCTCAGAACAACGTCATGTTCGAAGGTAATAATACTTGAAAATGAACTATGTTTTAATAATGCTAAAGCACTCTCGGGCTTTGTGGATTTTTTAACAGGTATCCTCCTGAAGCCGAGCATGGTTACTCCTGGTGCTGAGTCCAAAGACAGAGCTACTCCCGAGCAAGTTGCTTCCTACACTCTCAAGCTCCTTCGCAACAGAGTTCCTCCGGCTGTTCCTGGAATCATGGCAAGTTTTTCTCTTTTTTTGCTGTTATAACTTGAAGAAACAATGATTGAGATTTGATGTTATTTGATCTATCTATGTATGCAGTTCCTGTCTGGAGGACAGTCCGAGTTGGAGGCGACCTTGAACCTGAACGCAATGAACCAAGGACCGAACCCATGGCACGTGTCCTTCTCCTATGCACGTGCCTTGCAGAACACTTGCTTGAAGACATGGGGAGGCAGAGAAGAGAACGTGAAGGCGGCTCAAGACACTCTCTTGACCCGAGCCAAAGCCAACTCGCTGGCTCAGCTAGGGAAGTATACAGGAGAAGGTGAGTCCGAGGATGCCAAGGAGGGTATGTTTGTAAAAGGCTACACCTATTAAGCTTATATGTATGAATGGTTCCGTTGACCAAAACTCAAAACTTGAGCTTGATTTTGGTGTTTGAGTTATTATAATACTCTTCTTATGTGACTAGTTTTTGTTTCTTCATTATCGTTAATATGATCGTTTTGCACCAACTCGTTACTACTAGTCTACTAATGATTGAGCTACGTCTGCTCTAATCATTGTTATAAAGGTACATTCAGAATCACTGGTTTTGCTGTCTAGCTATGAAACGAATGTATAATTGATAACAACGTTATGCTTTCTGATCTTTTTTTCTCTATGTCTAGAGCCCAAAAATAAAACAGCCAATACAAGAAAGTGAAGGAAAAGAAAAGAACAAGCATTAACTATACGATGCATAAAAATTGTAGTTTTGCATTCAAGAAAAGACTGCGAGAAACATCATACGATGCATAAAAATTGTAGTTTTACTCAATATTGTAGCAGAAATATGAATTGTTTAATCCATTATGATGGGTACATAAACATCCTTCATAAGGTTTAGCTCTAATCATCTATCTATACTATTAAAGCAGAATCGATTATGCCCTTATTTTTCAAATTTAATTACAATAGCATGCCACTACCTTTTGATTTAAAAAAAAAAATTCACAACTATATATTTGGCCAATCAGATGTCAGGAATTTTTGATAACCAATCAGTTTCATCCTGCATTTATTAACATCATTATCTATCTATCTTATTAAAACAGAAACATTCTGTTGGACCTAACATTTATTTTGTAAGTTTTTAAATTAAATACACTTTTATACTTTATAGTTAAACATACATTAAATCACTAATATTTTTTTATTTATACTACTATCCATGTTTCCAAACAATATACTTATTTCTTTTACTACTATCAATGTTTCCAAACAATATACTTATTTCTTTATACTACTATCAATGTTTCCAAACAATATATTTTTTATACTACTATAATGTTTCCAAATAATACAATAACTAATCTTAGTTATTTTATATCTATCATTTTCTCTTTAAAATTTTGTAGAAACGTCATAATTTCATAAATTGAAAAATAGTGAACTTTAAAATTTCGATTATAAGATTACAAATTATGAAACTATTACAATTTAAATCTAATTAGATTACATATCGGTCATCCATCAGTTCAATCGGTTAGTCTCAGTTTTAGTGATTTTTTAATATGAATATTTTGAAAACATAAATTGAATTGTCAGATCTCCAGATTAACCGGTATAATCACAATCGGGTTGAATTTAAAAATACTGATTTAAATGCAAAAATATTTTAAATACACACTCTTTAAAAATTACCAAAATATTTGTTAAATTATTAGTGAAATTTTTCATCGTAAAATATCTCGCGCTTCTTATTAAAACAGAAACATTCTGTTGGACCTAACATTTATTTTGTAAGTTTTTAAATTAAATACACCTTTATACTTTATAGTTAAACATACATTAAATCACTAATATTTTTTTCTTTATACTACTATCCATGTTTCCAAACAATATACTTATTTCTTTTACTACTATCAATGTTTCCAAACAATATACTTATTTCTTTATACTACTATCAATGTTTCCAAACAATATATTTTTTATACTACTATAATGTTTCCAAATAATACAATAACTAATCTTAGTTATTTTATATCTATCATTTTCTCTTTAAAATTTTGTAGAAACGTCATAATTTCATAAATTGCAAAATAGTGAACTTTAAAATTTCGATTATAAGATTACAAATTATGAAACTATTACAATTTAAATCTAATTAGACTACATATCGGTCATCCATCAGTTCAATCGGTTAGTCTCGGTTTTAGTGATTTTTTAATATGAATATTTTGAAAACATAAATTGAATTGTCAGATCTCCGGATTAACCGGTATAATCACAATCGGGTTGAATTTAAAAATACTGATTTAAATGCAAAAATATTTTAAATACACACTCTTTAAAAATTACCAAAATATTTGTTAAATTATTAGTGAAATTTTTCATCGTAAAATATCCCGCGCTTCAAAAGCGCGGGTCAAAATCTAGTTTATCATTATAACTTAAAGCAATTTTGGATAGTAATAATATGTATCACACGATGGATTCTTCTATACATGGTAACTGAATTTGCTTCGTTATTAAACGGCATTAAATAGCATCCATAATATTAAGCATATTTTTTATACCTTACATTTTACAATTTATTGATTCTTAGTTTGACTTTCTCAAATATTTGTCGTACAATTATGATTTTCACCAGTGACTTTCAATAATAATCATTTTAACATTAAAATCAGCTTCTACACATATAAAAAACACATTATATAATTTTTATAAAAATATATGATATAAATATAATATATTATAAAATTAAATATTTAACAAAGAGATAATCCTGCGTTTTGAAAACGCGGATCAAAAGTTAGGCTATACTATTAAAGAATAATCCCTAATATAATTCTACATTTAATTATTTGTGTTATTTATAATGGTATGCCAGTGCGATTTTAATTTTTTTATTAATAACTAAATCTACCCTACCACGATTTTCTCAAGTTAATTTATTAAAAATTGTTTACTTTTCAAAAACTAGACTATACTACTAAAGAATAATCCCTAATATATAACTACCTTTAATTATTTGTGTTATTTACAATGGTATGCCCATTGCTATTTTAATTTTTTTATTAATAACTAAATCTACCCTACCACGATTTTCTCAATTTAATTTATTAAAAATTATTTCCTTTTCAGATGCTTAATCAGATTTGGAAACATATATGTTCAATAAAAACCTACACTATCATTATAATATCATTAGAAAACGTGAAATGAACCATCTTTTTTTTTTTGTAATTATATTTAGATCCAAAACATGAACCAACTCTTATATACATAATATGTTAAGATTTATTATTTGTGCTGGCAACCAGAGACACAGTATGATATTATTTAAACCAAATAGTTGTTTTACACATATAAATTTATATGGATACCCGATAAAAAGATCATTTTATAATCCCTAACCAAAGAATCGAAACCCAAAGTCATAAAACCTTAACAATATTGCTTTTTATTTAAACAATTGATTTATTTCATGTATTAATTTTAAAAGCGATCATATGGGCTATATATTCTATGTAAAGCGTATGTTATTCCATTTTTGTTACCATTGGTGTATATTGTCCATTTTTGTTACTATTCGCGTAAAAATTATCATTATTTCGGAAACTTTAAATGATTTGATTACACCACCATATTCGGAACTTTCTAAAATATATGAATATATTCCTAACAATATATTGTTCGTTTTAAAAAAAGATCTACTAAAATATACAAGGCATAACTAATATATTGTTTGTTTAATATTATAGATATTTAGGAAAATTGAAAAGATTTGATCTCACCAATAATCCAGGTATTTTTAAAAATAATCAAGTATATTTCAAATAATACATTTTCATTTAATAACTTTAAGATATTAACTTAATCCTATAAATACAATCATAACTACCATATTTTTTCACCTCTACTCCAAACAAAAAACCGAAAATATCTTCTATTATACAAATCATCTCTTTGAAAGTTGTAAAACATTTCAAAATAGGATGAAAGGTTAGTCTTACATACATGGAAGAAATACAACTCGAGCTACTTAGACATATTGGCAATCTATAACAATTTTAAACAAAAAACATTTTTAAAAACAAAAACAAAAACAATCAACACAACTATATTATCACAATTCTAAATATATTATAAACAAATATAAATCTATGAAAATTTACATTTTACAAATATTTTTCTTTTCTACATAACAATTTAAAAGGAAAACGATCCCGCGCTTTGAAAGCGCGTGTCAAAATCTAGTCTTAATCTATTAAAAGTGAAGTACAAATTTAGAATAACCCTAAAACTTGCATAATATTTACAATAGAATGCCACTGATATAATTAATGAGTTTAATTTTAAACATCCTTTGTATTTTCCTAATTTAATAAATCATTTCCTAAATTAAAGCACAACAAATCAGTTGCAATAATAATCGCATAACACCCATTAAAATTCTATGTGACAACCAGAACATTAATATAAATTGTTTTCATAAGGTACAGATCCATCGACAATGTAATTTAAGATTTCTTTTGTAAACAATATAATACGTTACTTAATAACTTAATATATAATGTATCTCGATCATATATATCCTGTTAAAAGTGAAGTAGAAATGGGGAATAACCCCTACTTCTTCTCAATATTTACAACAGTGTGTCACTGGTTTCATTTTAAATTTTTTCCCTAATTAACTATGATAGATTTCACCTCAAGCTCAGTACAAGCCCATTACATTTTTTGTACTACAATTTTATGGGCTTCTTTTTGTTTTCAATAACCTTAAGATTATTCTATTTGCCTTACTAAAAAAAAATTGAAGTTCAACCAGCGGATTAGATGTTTCTGTTTAGGAAAACTCGTGATTTATAAAGATTTGCACATATTATGAAAACTAGATTTTGACCCGTGCTTTCAAAGCGCGGATTTATTTTCCTTCATTTTTTTAAATTGACAAATATTTAGTAAATGTCATTTTTTCATATATTTGTTTTTTATAAAAGACTTAAGCTTTTTATCTTTCTTTATCGTATTTCATTTTAGGTCTGAGCACAATATCCGGACCCGAAGAACCAACCCGAAAGCGATCCGAAAATCAAGGTCCCGAACCCGATCAGACCCGGGGTAAATATCCGAATGAGTTCTAAATTGCTATATCCGGAGAACGGGTCCCGAATCCGACCCGACCCGAGAACTGAATGAGTACTTGAAGATATCCGAAATGTGAATATATATAGAAAAATATATGTTATAATTATATTTACAATTATTTTAATATTTTAATTTTATATTATAAGTTAACTATAATAGTTATTTTCGGTACTTTTGAGTATTTTTGGATAAAATATGATAGTTTGGATAAAAGTTTACCAAAAAAACTGTATAGAATGGATATTTTTGGTTACTTTTGAGTAATTTGGATACAAAAATTTTAACCGAATCAGATACTTTAGTTACTTGGAGTATAAATAACCAAACCCGTTTTAGATATTTTGGTTATTTGGTTATTTTTCAGGTTCTTATGCATGAGAACCGAACCCACCCGGACCCGGAAAAACCCGACTCGAACCCGACCCAAATTTTTATAATACCCGAATGGGGTTTAATTTCAAAACCCAAAAAACCTGATACCCGAAAGAACCGATCCGTACCCGAGTGGGTACACGAACGTCCAGGTCTAATGAGTATTATGTTTAGAAAATTAAACTTTATTTTTAATAAATTAAGTTGGTATAACTCTGATAAATTAATTTTATTATGTGGTTAATTTTTTTAATAAAACAAAATATATTTTTAATAAATATTTATACTTTTCAATAAAAAAATTCAAATTTTTTATGAATGCTTAAATTATATTAGAAAAAAGAAAAAACATAATAATTAAGTGATTAATTTTTTTTACTACACAAAATATTAAGAATGGTTAAAAATAAATTATTTGTAATAATTAATAACTATATATGCAATTTTATAACATGTATATTATAACTATATATATTATACTAAAATGTTAAGTTATTAAATATTAAGAATGGTTAAAAATAATTTTTCTCTCAAATCTATATTCCTTAAATCTTTCCGAAAATTATTAACTTAACATAATAATCCCCTACATTTAATATTTCACATTTACAATAAATTACAAACCACTTGACAATCACGGAATTATAAGTACTATTTAATTACAATTAATAGTGTATATCGACAAGTTAAAATCTACTTAACTACTCAATCCAAAAATGTGCACAAAAATCTTTCAAAATAATCTAATCATTAAGTATATTCCTTATCTACACAACTCGATCAACAAGATTTCTAATTAATATTAGGCCATTTGATTCTCAACGATTTCTCACCTATGTATCTATATATACCACGAGCTACAAGTTAAAGAATCACATTCACATTGCGATCAAAAACAATACAAGAAAATGATGCCAATGCAATTTTCAACCCGGTCAAAACTTTGAAGCCATATAAAACTAAATGGAGAGACTCTTCAAATGGTTCTAACCGATGAAGATGTAATTGTTTCAAAACATAATCAATCATCTCTTTTGTGTTCTTTGCTAGCACTATCTTATATTATTTTGTGCTTATTTTGTAGCATGAAAAGATTTATGCTACATGCAAAAGAAATCACATTCAAAGTGTTAAACGAAAACTGCCACTGGAAAAAATGGCGTGTTATCACAAGATCAGTAATTTTTATTTACTTTTATTCAAAATATCACAAGGTAAATATTTTATTTACTTTTAATCTTTCTATTTTGTGAGGTAAACAGACATAAGATCACTAATATTTTTTCTTATTTTTGCCAATGCAGGTTTCAGATGTGATTCAAACACGACGTGCATTGTTTTTGTATTTTCTATTCATTGTCAAAACTAAGAACATTTTATTCTTATTATCTGTTTTCTTTTTAGAAAAAGAAACAGTTTCATTTGTTTAATTATTTCAAATGTTGTTATTTTTTTTTAGTTGTTCATAAAACAATCATCCAAACAACATCCATCTAACCTAAATATTAACTAGAATCTAATATTGATTTTAAATTCACAAAATCACAGCTATCTAATCCATTTCACTCTCAATAAAACAAACCAGTTTCCCGTTCAGTCCTAGCTGTGTCTAACTATATATATATATAGTATAACAAAAAGACATACCTTATGTAAACATAAAAGAAGAATAAGCGAAGCTCAATTTCCCCATGATTCTAATCTATATTATTAAAACATGATCATATATTAAAAAAATTATAATTCAAATTTTCTTGAGCTACATATAATCTGTCCAACTATATTTGATCAAGAACTAAATATGGTTAATAATTTATATGAACGTATGCATTTCTATATATAAATATTTATGCAAAATAATCCATGCAAGTGAATGAGTATAAAGACATATCAAATATTTGTTTTATTAATTATTAATTATAAATTAACTAAATAACACTGACAAACTATATAAACTATATGATTAACAAACATCTTTTAAACAATTTAGATATAAACAAGAAATGTAATTCACTTTTTAGGGTATTTAGATAAACATATAATATAAGATATATAATATCCCAATTATATAACCTATAAAAAACATATAATTCTAAACCGAAAATGAAAACCCGCGCGTCTATTAAAACACAAGTATGCCCTATTGATATGAGGTTGTGTCCATTTATAAATTTTATAACTGCCACTAAATACACCTTTAATATATCTTTTTGTGTTAATATAACTAGCGCTGGAAATGTGGTTCATTGCTCGCGGGGCCCGGCCCGTTAGGCCCGCTGCGGGGCGGGTGCGGATCCAAAAAAAATTTGAGTTTTATAGTTGCGGGCCGTGCGGATTGGGCCGAGAGATAGCGGGGCGGGCGCGGGTTTTCAGAATTTGGGTCGCGGGTTAGCGGGTACCCGCTTATATTGAGAATGTCATGTGGTTTTCATGTTTTGGTGTAGTTAGTGTGTGTCGTTTTTTTGTTTTATGTTATAACTGTGCGTTGTTTTTATTTTCATGAGTGTAAAAGTAAATTGGAAAGCCCTAGTTGCTTCATCAATCATCATCTCACTTCACTACGCCGAACGGCTTGAACCCTAAATCGCCTTTGCTCTCTCTCAGTCTCTCCAACTCGTTGATTCTCTCTGAGAATCTTTTTCTCAGTTCTCAGACTCTCAGTCTCTTCTCTTGGTTATCTTCCCGACCGCATGTATCTCTCTCGCTCAAACAAGGTATATGTTGATCTCTGTATCGCTATGTCTCTGTCTCTCTATGTCATTGTCTTTGTCGATCTCTGCCTCTCTCTGTCATTATCTTTGTCGATCTCTGTCTCTCTCAACTCTCTGTATATGTTTTTTCTCTCTCAACTCTCTGTCTATGTCTGTCTCGATCTCTGTCTCTCTTAACTCTCTGTCTATCTATTTGTTTCATTATGATTCTGTCTCTCTCTGTTGATTTATGTTTTTCTTAATTCATAGTCTCACTGTTGTTTTTTTTTTCACAGGTGCTAACATGGATTCCGAAAATCTAAATGGTGCTGATGCTACTGATAATGGGAAAACAACAACATATCCCAATGTTGGTTCGAGTTTGCCACAAGAAGCTACAGAGGATTCAAGTATGGGAAAGAGGAAGAAGAAGACATCGGCTGCGTGGGAAAACTTCACTGTGATCGCGAGACCCGCTTGATTTGTGGGAGAACTTCATTTGGATTTTTTTTTTTATATTGGCGGTTTACCCGCTAGACCCGCTTGATTTGTGCGGGGCGGGTGCGGTTAATCGATTCAAGTCCAAGCGGGTCACGCGGGTTAAATTTTAAACTTCAAAATTGACTTCAACCCGCAACGGGGCGGATCATGCGGGGCGGATCCGACCCGCAACCCAGGACTAAATATAACTGCCAAATCACGTAACTGGCTATTAATCACGTAACAGCCTATTACTGTATAATTATATTTCTTAATTTCTTAATCATGGTCATTAATCACATAACTGGCTAATTTTATTTCTAAATTAATCAAACATTTCACAGTTTGTTTTCTAATAATCTGTACCATATAAAATCTATGATCATGGATTTAACAACCATTTAAATTACCTATGAAAATCTATTTTCTGGATCTAACAAATATTTTACGATTTGTTTCCTAGTATTCTGCACCATATAAAATCTATTTTCTCGATCTAACAACCATTTAATTCTATTAAGATTTTAGTTAATTATATTAAAATGCATTTTAATTTTGACAGTTTCTACACGAGTCTAACAATAGTCTATTCTATGAAATTAGGAAAATGACTTATTGATAGTCCTCGAAACTTGATTCTTTATCTGCGGGTTCTCCTCTGTTTGACCCGCTGCAGGGCAGATGCGGATCAACAGATTTGAAAAATATGCGGGCGGATGCAGGTACTATCGAACTGAAACTGTGGATACCCGCTAACCCGTAAATTTTTAAAAATGTTTTTTTAAATATGACTAGATCTTGACCCGCCCTACCGGGCGGGTATTTATCTTATGTTTTTAGTTTTCTTTTGTTTATATTAAATTTTTGTTTATATTAAATGATGTATTTGTAATATTTAAATATAAATTTAGATTGAAAATTAATATTTTCAGTTATAATAAAATTAAAACTAAAAGTTTAATAAAATATTCTGATATAAATTTTAAATTTACTAATTAAAATAATATAGAGGTGGATCATAATTTTTTCTAATTCCAAAATCTTAGCATCTCTTAGAAACAAAGTAAATATATTTATAAATACATAAAATATATAAATATAATTGAAACTATAATTTCTATTAAAATAAATTTGTTAAATGAAAAATCTTGAGCTGATTTTGTTTATTTCTAGAGCTTGATCCGTAACCGTATAAATATTTGCTTATACTATAACTAAATGGACTTATATTATGAAAGCATTATATACTAATAATATATGAATAAGTTATTTTGGATTATGATGTTTGCTTATGTTATATAAATTGATTATGATGTGTGATTTTTATTTTATTATTTATTAGTAATAAATATTAAAATATATTTAAATATGTTAATACAAAATATATTAGGAAATCTGTTTTGGTTAAGATTTGATCAAGAAAATTTACTATTTAAATTAGAAAAAGATATTAAATGCTTAAATCTACTACTTAGATTAGGAAAAAAACAAACATACTTAAATACAGTGCAATAAAAATCTCAATGGTATTTTAATGTAAATAATTAGTAAAATTAAAAAGTATTTCTAGTATTTTTTTTTTCTTTTGGAGTCATAGAATTTGGTAATCTGTTGGTTTTTGTTCATCTTGAATGCCAGGGTTGTTGATTCATCCACGATCAAGCTAATTTTTTTTGTGATAGGATTCATCTAAATTACAAATTCCATTTTTTAAAAACTTATGATCGCAGATTCTAGTTGTAATGAGTTCAATAATAATTAATAAGAGAACTCGTCATAAGTTATTTTGGTTTGGTTTTGGAGTAATATTAGTAGTGTTTATTATCTGGGCCACATCTAATCATAATAAGCCAAAAAACCAACGAATTTAATTAGATGCGAAGGGGATAGTTGACAGAAATTTTTGGGTGTAGAAATGGCAAGACAAAGCATCCTTAATTATAGCTTTATTTATTATACCAGTGGCATGAAATTGTAAATATAGTGAAAAATTTAGGATAATTTCAAATTTGTACTTCTCTTTTAATAGATTAAATTTTCTTATAAAAATAATTAAAATTACTAATATTTATAAAAAATTAACTAAAACATTTTATTTATGTCATTTTAAAAAATATTAATAAAAATATATAAAATAATTATTTTTATTATTTTTAATATTATCTACGGGTTATCCTTAAATTTAAGCAAGATGGTGAGGGTATCATTTTTTCTACTCATGGGTCAAGTGGGTCGAATTTTTGAATCAAAAAATGATTCAACTCGCAGCGGAGCTGGACGGATCAGGACGGGTTGATCCACAAACTCAGCACTACTTATAGATATATGTTTAGTCCAACTATTTTAATGCAGTCATTAAACTTCTTACTATTACTTTAAGAAAATATTTTATACCACTATAATTAAAAATATAAATATAAATATAAAAATTAAATTTCTAAAAAAATGTAAAACAAAAAAATACACCCGCCCTTTCAAGGACGGATCAAAATATAGTTAATCATTAATATATATATATATATGTTCTGTGTCATAAAACTCAGAAAATTTGGTTCCCCCAAAGAGTTTACGAATTCGATTGTCCAAGTTTCCTCTCCCAAAAATCTCAAACAACTCAACGAATAAAAATAGTCAAAGCCAAGAAGGTATGGATCTCTTCCAAGCTTTGTTAACTAATCGATCAATTCCACATATAATCAATCAATTCTCAAATCTCTTTTTTTTTTTAATTCTCAAATCTCTTAGAATTGCATGCAATAATGTTTCACCGTAGATAGTACTACATGTAAAAATCTGAAGACATACAATAGAAGATGAAGTTACTGGAATAAGTGTTGTTAATCACTAACAATGAAAAGATGAAGTTTACTTGAATTTATTGTTAATCGTTGACAATGAAAGTGCTATGAAACATGCAATATTTTTTCGAATGATTATGAAATTACTGGTTTGAAGGTCCAAACCATGTTAACTCAACTGTCCAAACCATATGTTAATTTGACTCTTTTTGGAGAACAAACATCTTCCCAACAGAAATCGAACATACCATTCTCTAAACTCTTAATAGGTAATCCAAGAGCCAATATGTCAACTATCTGGCTTTTTGGGGGGTTAAAGAATTTTAACTATTTGCTGTTGGTATATTGCATGTTTGATCAAGTAACAAAATTTTAAATATACTTCCAAAGAAATACAGTGAACAAAAGAAAAACAGTCTATCCACAGTTAAAAGTAATAGATCGATCCCTCATAATAGTAATCTAAACTTCAAGGATGAGCCAGTCCTGCACAATCGTCATTTTTCCCACTCTTCTCTCAACCAACGTCCAAATAAGCAAAATTCTTTTGTCTAAGTTCTGGTCTTGAACATTAGTAATGGGCTTTTCTATATGTAAACTTAACAATAATAGTGAGCTTTTATGTGTAAGCCCATACAATGGTTCTATCAAGTTAGACAGCTGGAATTATGGTTAAATTTTATGTGTTATAAAATTTGTAAATTTGGGGTACAAGGATAAATTGAAAATGTTAACTAACCTAGCACATGTTGAGGCATTAGTTACAGTTGATTAGGGTGTATGGTCTGAGACAAAATTAGGAGGTTATGAGCTTATGGTTTATGGCTTTAGACTATCTTTTTAAATATTATATCAGCTGTATAAAAAGAAGCTGATGGACCGACAAAAGTATAAAAGCGATGCGTGATTTTCGGAATGTTACTTAATTCACGTTTGTTTGGTAGAATGGGGTGTCAGTAATATGGTTGAGTATATGTATATATTTCACGAGCATTGTCGAAAACAAAAAAAAATCACAATTGCAAACAAGAAGGGAAACCCTCTCCCTAGTGGAGAGAGTCTCGCTCTCAATCAAAAACAAACCAACCCTTGGGCTCCGGACAGTTCCAACGGCTACAAAGCAGTGGTCCTCGTGCCAGGTGTAAAATAGAGTAGTAGTAGTAAATGAGAAGATGGAAAAAGGGAACGGCCATTGCTTTTAATGCACGTGGCAGTTTTTTCAGATTCCCGACAACGTACCAGGGGTAAAATAGGAATTTGAATTGGTATCTTTCTTCCACCGCACTCTCTCGGCTCGGCGAATAGAAAAGAGAAGAGAGAGAGAGAGAGAAGCGATTTGCGGGACCAAATCAATGCGTCCAATTGGTCCCTCTTTTTAGAGAGAGAGAGGAAGCAGCAGGGAACTGGAGTAGAAGAAGAAGAAGGGTACTGTACTCTGATTCTCTCTCTCTCTCTCCTATATTTTATCTTCTCTTTTCCTCCGCTTATTTAGCGCTATCGTTATAGAGAGATCAATCGAGTTTTGGATTCCACTGTTTCATCGGGAATCCTCCCATTATACTTTAATTCGTTTGATTTTTCTTTATAGATGGATGTTCCTATTTTTGGCATTTTATCTGGATTTGCTTTTCGTGTGTGTGAGTTTAATTATTAATGGCCTGATTTTTATGTGGTGGATGTTTCAGATCAGAGCCACATCACTTTAGGGAAGAAGACAACTCTATGCACTACTAGGTTGAGAAGCCTCTCTCTCTCTCTCTATGTTAATTCATACACACATACATTTGCAACAAGATAATGTGATTTAGGGTTTAGTTCTAAGATGGTGATATCTTTTTTTTGAAAAATAGATAATAATATTCTCACCATTGTTTAATGCCAACTGATATTTTGGATTGTTGGAGAAAGACTTGTGAATACAACAATTAATATATTAATTCTTTCTTTCTTTCTTTTTTGTTCTGTCTGCTTTTCCGTGTGTAAGATTACAATCAAAGTACTTAGATTATGATATAGCTTTTCCTTTCTTTTCCATTAAAATATATGCATTTCTATTCAACAAAGAAGGGTGGACTGTGGGGTCATTTGTTACTTAATATTCCCATTAAATAAATAAACTTTGGATTGATTTATGGTACTGCATGACTTCGTTCTCAAGCATAGTGGGTGACCACTTCTCTCTCTTTTTCTTTGTTTTGTTTGGTTTCGTTTCTTCTTCAGTTAAAAGGTTGATATGATAACCTTCTAAGTAAACACTGTTATCATATATATTCTTATATCAACCCTATCCCTGTTAATAAGTCATCTCTCTATCTCTTTCTGTTTAACTAGTTTTGTTGTATACATTTCAACTCTGGCGCTTCATTGCATTGCAATCCACATTCTCTGACATTACTAGTTTGCTTTACTTAGCTTTTCATATTTTCTCTTCTTTTGTGGAGCGCCGTGGGATTTTCTAGGCATGCGTCTTGTTTTAACCTCTTGTCTTTGGTTTGGTATGATGAGTGATGACATGCCTGAGTTTTATCATATTTCTTTATGGTTGTGTTAGTTGGACTCTTTTTGGTCTCTTCCCAGAGCTATTTGTTTTTTTTTGTTAAAAACATGAATGAAATGTGCAAATACATCAATCTTGACGTCTGAACTGTTTCAGGAAAGCGAGTTCGAGTTTCCTCTGCTCAGAGACCACTGTGATCTTAAAAAGTGACCAATGGGAACGATTGCCGGAGAGGAGTTGAAGAAAATGGACAAAGCACAGGTGCATGTAGCCCGCGAAGAGAAGATATTGGTTCTGGTGAGACTCAGACCTCTCAACGACAAAGAGATCTTGGCCAATGAAGCTGCTGATTGGGAATGCATCAACGACACCACCGTATTGTACAGAAACACTCTGCGTGAAGGCTCCACTTTTCCTTCTGCATACTCATTTGGTAAGATTTGGACTGTTGTTTTTAGTCCAAATATCTTCTATGTACTTACGTCAACTTTTGATGACAGATAGAGTGTACCGAGGTGAATGTCCAACCAGACAAGTTTACGAGGATGGCCCCAAGGAAGTTGCTCTCTCGGTGGTCAAAGGAATCAACTGTAAGCTTCTTTGATTGTTGTGATGACATAAACATGGCGATGGCACTAAAAGCTAATTGTTTTTTAATAATTATTGGTTCCCAGCTAGTATTTTCGCATATGGTCAGACGAGCAGTGGCAAGACATACACCATGACTGGTATAACTGAGTTTGCTGTCTCTGACATATTTGACTATATATTCAAGGTAACGCTTAAAAGTGTTCATATTTACCCCCCACACTAGTTTGATTATTTATTCACTAATTGCACTGGACGCTGCAGCATGGAGATAGGGCGTTTGTTGTGAAATTTTCGGCTATAGAGATCTACAATGAGGCCATCCGAGATCTTCTCAGCCCGGATAGTACTCCACTGAGGCTACGTGATGACCCTGAGGTGGAAGATTTGTTGTTTCTCCTTACTGAGCGAGAAACTCTTTTAGTTGATAATCTTTTGTTTTGTGACTCTTCTTACTTTATTTTTCTGTCATTCAGAAAGGGGCCGTCGTTGAAAAAAACAGAGAGGAAATCCTCAGAGACTGGAACCATTTTAAGGATCTTATCTCTGTTTGTGAAGGTAATAACCTCATAAAGTCCCACCCATTTTCCATTACCACGAACCATTTGATAGTTATGTATGAATTGCTGTCTGAAAAGAATCTCTTGTCACGTTTCCTTGTTGTACGTATTGCAGCCCAGCGGAAGATTGGCGAAACCTCATTGAATGAGAGAAGTTCAAGATCTCATCAAATTATCAAACTAGTAAAGCTCTAATCTACCACTAAGACTCCCCTCTTTTTTTTTGCTTTGTAACTTATCTAAATTGTTAATTTATTTCTTGTAGACAGTTGAAAGCTCTGCTCGTGAGTTCCTAGGCAAAGAAAACTCCACCACTCTCATGGCGAGTGTGGTATGTACTCATATCTACTTTTTATCCTAAGCTTTGACGAATCATCTTGGCTTGTGCTCATTGTTCTTGTGTACAGAATTTCATTGATTTAGCGGGGAGCGAGCGCGCATCGCAGGCATTATCAGCTGGTGCAAGACTCAAAGAGGGTTGTCATATCAATCGAAGTTTGCTGACTCTAGGCACTGTGATACGCAAACTCAGGTCTGGACGTGATACTTTGGTTTGATTCTATTTTTAGCTTTTGTAACTTAATGTGCATTAATATAAAGACTGACAACATTATGCAGCAATGGAAGACAAGGACACATCAACTTTAGAGACTCCAAGCTCACACGCATTCTTCAGCCGTGTTTAGGGGGAAATGCCAGAACCGCCATAGTCTGCACGCTGAGTCCAGCAAGGAGCCATGTTGAGCAGACTAGAAACACGCTTTTGTTTGCCTGTTGTGCCAAGGAAGTCACCACCAAGGCACAGATCAATGTTGTCATGTCAGACAAGGCTTTGGTGAAGCAACTACAGCGTGAGCTAGCTAGGCTCGAGAGCGAGCTGAGACACCCAGCCCCAGCCACATCAAGCTGCGACTGTGGGGTTGCGCTAAGAAAGAAAGATCTTCAGATACAAAAGGTTCTGTGGTTTAATGAAAAAAAGTAGTTTCCACATATCCTCTGCCATGAGTTTGGTTGATTTTTTGGATACTTTGATGTTGTGCAGATGGAGAAGCAGCTCGCGGATATGACCAAACAGCGGGATCTTGCTCAATCTAGGCTTGATGATTTCATGAAGATGGTTGAGCACGATGAGTCTTCGAAGGTATCGTAGTTCAATGGACATATACTCAAATAATCTCTAAATTTTATCCCATTTTTAGCTCAATCCTTTACTCTTTTTTTTTTTCATTTCTCATCTTACAAAGGCTGAAACTCCATATTTCTGTAACGGTACAAACAAGTGGGAGGATGGTTCAGTGTCAGAGACATCAGGCATTGTCGATCCAGACAGGGCTAGTTTCATATCCGATGGCACGTCAACGCCTCAGGCGACTGCAAGAGCTTCTGTTAGGTCTCACTCTGACGAAGATCTGGAGGAGGTATTGTCGCCTGGTTGTTCAGGTGATGAATACTGCAAAGAAGTACAATGCATTGAGATGGAAGAATCATCAACTAGTGACGTTATTAACCACGAGGAAGAAAGGACAGACGCAGAAGCACATCTGGGGCACAGTGCAGAGGTAAACCCTGAAACAGGTCTTGCTCAGAACAGGAATCCGTCAAGTGTTAGAAGCGTAAGGGTGAGGAGTTGGAGCCGTGGAGATACCGTGCCGGGGACAAGTACTCCTCCTGATGCCCTGGAGGCTGACTACCCTGGAAGACCGGAGGCTCATGCTGTTGCGTTTCCTGGTTTAGAGTTTGGTTCTGGCAAGAAACTGATGAGGAGTGATTCAATGTCTTCTTGCGGAAGTGATTCCACTGAGGCTCACAGCGTTGGAACACCAATGGTGGGAGACGATGGAGGTATTACCAGCATCAGGTCATTTGTCCAAGGGCTCAAGGAGATGGTAAAACACCACAAAATCACTAATATATATAGTGAGATCTTAATAGTTGTACTTTAATATTTGTTATTTCAGGTTGCGGATCCTGATAATTCAGAGAAAATGGGGAATGGCATTGGTCTGGTGGACAGAGAAGAGGTGTCTGGGACAATGACGAACTGGTCGGAGGAATTTGAGAGAAAGAGGGAACAGATTCTGGAACTTTGGGAGACATGTAACGTCTCGTTGGTGCACAGAACATACTTCTTCTTGCTCTTCAAGGGAGACCAAGCAGATTCGATCTACATGGGAGTAGAGCTAAGAAGACTCTCATTTATGAAAGGAAGCTTCTCTCAGGGAAACCAAGCCTTTGAAAGAGGACAAACCCTTACAGTAGCTTCAAGGTTAGTTAGTGCTTTTTAAAAGCGTTTGCATCATCATCAATCAACAGCTAACGTTTTTTTATTAACCGACCATATTGGGTTTCGTTGTGTTAGCCTGAAGGCACTTCAGAGGGAGAGACGGATGCTAAGCAAGCTTGTCGGGAAGAGGTTTTCTGGAGAAGAGAGGAAGAGGCTTTACGAGAAGTTTGGGATCGATGTGAACTCGAAACGCAGGAGGTTGCATCTGGCGAACCAGCTGTGGAGTAAACCCAAGGACATAGTCCATGTGGTCGATAGTGCAGCAGTTGTAGCGAAGCTAGTTAGGTTCGTGGAGCAAGGAAGAGCTATGAAGGAGATGTTTGGTCTTAGCTTCACGCCTCCGCTTCCGACAAGTCGGAGGTCTCATAGCTGGAGAAAAAGCATGACAACGCTTTTCTGATATTGGTTACACGTTGGAGTATTGAGGTTGTATGTGTAAATCTTCTAGGTGTGTTCTTGGCGTTAAGAGGAGCTCTGTGTTTCTTTTGCTGTTAGCAGGGGCTTTTAATTTGGAAATAGACAAAGACTATCTGATTCTGATGTTCTGTTTTCATTGGTCAGTCCTTATGATATCGACTCGTGTCCTATTTTATTGCAACGAAAAACCTCTTCACATGTGCCTGGAATCGAGATTTGCTAACTGATCAGTGATGCATGAATTTTATGTGATTGCCGTGTGTTTGTTTAAACAGGTTGGACATGCTGAAGATGTTTCGAGCTAAGCTTTAAATGTAAACAAATATTTATGCATTATTTGGGTGGACTTTCTATATATACATTTACTCCTCTATTCAATTGATTGATGATTATCTTTTACAGACTTATTTTGGTCATTTTATTTATTTTGATTTTTGAAGAACTTTTCGAGGATATCAAATGTTCCGAGTCTACCAAGCTTGAGGAAAACATATGAGTGCTAACAATGCTAAAAAGGTTTGAAACACATTTAAAACACAACTAAAAATGTTAGTATATAAGAAAAAGTGTAGTTAAAAATATTTTTAAACGTAATTTTAGTAATTTTAAAAGTATATTTGATTTACATTTAAAAATTATTATACTATTAATTTTATTTTATCGATTTGAAAAAAAAAGATCATAAATATAATTATATGTAATCTTGTTTCTTTTGTTTTGGTTTAATTGTTTTAATTTTATTTTATTTAAACTTCGACATAACAAAAGTTATATTGCTAAGAATAAAATTATATTTATATGATAATGACCATTACTAAAAATTAGCTATTAAGTATATTTCAAAAATAGTATGACAAAAATAAGATTTGTTAAAGAAATTTTACTTTAGAGGTTGATGTATGAGGTATTAGTTATTATCATATTAAATTTTTTTTTGCCAAAAATATAAATATTTAACGATACATGATGAGCTGATAGATCAACACTCAGATAAAGATGAAGTTATAACAGCTGATTATAAAAAGTGTACTACTGCAAAGAGTGTACGCAGCAGGAGAAAGACAGAGATGATTGTCCCAAGATCGTCAACCTTGGGAGTGCCAAGACCGATCTCTTCTATGAGCGTAAGAAATATGGTTTAAAAAAACGATGCTGAAATGCAGGGCCGTCTCGAACTATTTATGGACCATGTTCAAAAAATATTAATGGTATATATAACGATGTAACAGAATAGTTTTAAAAGTTTATAATTTTATTTATATATATTTGACATCTTTTTTTGAAATTATCAGCTCCAAATTTAATATTATGTCTAAAAATTAAAGTTTATATCATAACTTATATATTTATTTCAAAAATTCTTAATGTTTTTTTAATTTTTCAACTCAGATCCTATTCGACCGTTCCACTTGCACGTGTTGTTAGACGACTCTGCTGAAATGGGTATTTCCCGATTTGGATCTCTTATGCTATGTGTAAACTTGTGTGTTGATTATGTTCAAGAGAATCTTAAGATGCTGGGGTACGAAACCAGACATACTTTCTTGTTCTTGATAATCTAGACTTGAGTGGTCTGTATTAGACTTGTTTTTATGTTATGATTATCCTAATGGGTTCAGATGGTTAGTGTTGATAACATATCAAAGCAAATACATGTGATGAAGTAATTGAGTTTTGGTTTATAGTATACAATGATAATATGAAACTATTCCACCTAACACAGTTTTTTTTTTGGGTCTAAATGTTAAGACACCTACCTAACACAGTTGCATGCACTGGAACGCTCCAGGTTGGCAAATACGTTTTGTTGTTATTTAAACCAGTACATGAATAGGATTGAATTATAAATGGTTGATGGTTTAAGGGCATCCCACTTCAATCTTGTCAAACCTACCGAATGTAAAATGCAATCATGTTCCTTCGTCTTTTTTGTGCTCGTCAACAACAAACACGTACACGCATTGAATACAAAACGAGTAGATTATGGAGAATATGTTCCTTTCAAAAGCAATTATGCAAAATTTTTATAGATTTTTATTGGATTTTTAATTAATATAAAATTTGAACAGGATATAACTGTGCAACCATTCTGGATTCGACATGAAAATATTGTTTGAAAGTTAAACTTATAATTGAACTTATTTTTTGAAACACTAATCGAGCAACTTTTAAATTATTTGTTTTCTAATAAAGTTATAAATTCAGTAAACTTTTATGAAAATGGTAAAAAATATACCCGCATTTTATAATTGTGGGTAAATTTAAAGGGAGATCAAAAGTCATTAGAAACAATGTCGGTTCAGTTGTATGATGTATGCATTCCGGTTTAATAAGTAAAAGGTTGCAGTTTAGATATACTAATTTTCCGGTTTTCTTTTAATCTCGTAATTTCCCCGGTAATAAAGCCATCTCATTGGTGGGTTCTGTGCTTGAAACTGAGTTTGGATAACATTCTCTCCTCCGGTTACACACTCAACATCCTCTGTAATTCCAAGACGGTCTCTGTTTATCAACCATGGCCCACAAGAATTTTTTACTCCTCAGATCAGTAACAAAGAAAGCATGGATAAAAATCTTTACAGTGAATTCTACAAGTTTTACTGATGGACTGAGACTTGGTGACCAAGATCTTTTTCTTTGCTTCGGTGTATTCAGGAGGAGGGGGGGACCCATGAGTTTTCAGGGACAATGAAAAGATAGGAAAAAAGCTCACACGCTTTTGGAAAAGACCTGTCGTTGTTCTTTCTTCTCTTTGTCTTCTCCTTTCTTCTTTGGTTAGGGTTTGAGGTGTTTTCTTCCAAAAGCTTCAAGAAGGTAAAAAGTTTTGATTTGAGCTTGTCTTAGGTTTCTTTTGGTTCCTATGTAGCTAAACATAGTTGTCTCCTATCAGACAGAGAAATGCGGAAACTTGGACGCGTCTCGCTGTTAATCGTGTAAAAAAAGTAACTTTTTGTTTGTTTTGGAGTATTGATTTCTCAACCATGTTGACTTCATTGCCTTTTGTCTCATCCTTTAGTTAGTTTCTGTCTCGGGTCACTATCTTTCGAGAGAGGTGCAACCGATCGATGAGTCACGTTGTTTGTTGTTGGAAAGTCATCGACTTTTTGTTTGTTCTGGTACTATTGATGATGTATATGTCTTGCTGATGCATTTACTGCTTGTAATTATTAAATGTTAAATCCATTTTTCAATAATAGAAGAATTATATGGAGATGGAAAAATGATCAGATCCTCAAATCATTAGTGATCAGATGCATTAAAGTATGAAAATTAGAAACATTGTTGTTACATAACATAAACCAACAAAGCATACAATTTTTGTGCGTTTCAGCGTTTGAAACTGAACAAGATGTAAGTTTTTACTGTGTTTCTTCACTAATGTGACACAACAGGTAAAAACCTCAGAATCTTGTTTAACTTGTGGACATTTCAGGTAATTTCTTAAAAAAATTTAATTCATTGCTTGCTTCGAGTTTCATTGTTTGCTTGTTCATATTTTTGTTGTTACGGTTTACTTGTTTACAATTTGATGGTTTTACTTCATTGCTTACTACATATTTTATTGTTTACATCATTGCTTGTTTTTCTTTGTTCAAATTCTTGTTGTTACGGTTTACTTGTTTACAATTTGATGGTTTTACTTCATTGCTTGCTACAGGTTTCATTGTTTACTATTTCATATCATTGACTACATGTTCACATTATTGCTTGCTATGTGTTTGTTTCATTGATTAATTGTTTATATTTTTTTGCTTATTACTTTTAAATTATAGTATGTTTACTTGTTTAATTTGTTTCAGATGGATAATGAGGATACTCTAACCTAAACGATATATGATGAGCTGATGGATCAACACTCAGATGAAGATGAAGTTATAGCAGCTGAGGATACTCTCATGAATATGCTGAAAAGTGAAAACCAAACAAAAGAGACAAACGCATGCATTCTAAATGTTATATGCATTTTTCAATAATAGAAGAAAAGTATCGAGATGGTAAGAATGATCAGATCCTCAAATCCATTAGTGATCAGATGTCATTAAAAATATGAAAATTAGAAAACATTGTTGTTATCATAACATAAACCAACAAAGAAATATAATTTGTGTGCAATATTTAGTGATGTGAAGAGAAATTATTCGACAACAAATTTGTTTTTGTAGTTATTATGATTGATGGAACGATAAGAGTAGAATAAATTCATGATGTCGCACAAAAAAAAAAGAATAAATTCATGATGTTATTCCAGATGTACTATGACAAATTTGTAAAATTCTTAGCTTTTGTGGAAGAAATTAGATTAGAAATCATTATATATAATGGTAAGTGGTGGTGGGAAGTTTTATAAAATATCACAGCCAAATGATAAAAATAACTAGAATGAATACAATTTAAATCTAACTATTGTTCTAGAAAATAAATCAGTAACAAAATCTTTTAAAATATTATTCACTATAGTTCTGACATCGAGAAATTCTAAAAGTTAATAGTACTTTTAAAATTTCACTTTTAAAAATTCTCATCACGATTTAAATATATTAATTATAATTTTAATTGTATGATAAGATCATGACACTTCACAGACACTTGTTACCCGCTGTATAGATAGTAATTCCAAAATCTCCGTGAATCTTCTAAGAGCATCATTGCAATTATTTTCGTCTTTCGATCATGCATAATAAACACAAGTCAACAAACCATACAAAACTTGTTTGCTTCCATCATTCTACATTTATAAGCAAAAAAATTCTAGGTTTCCGTTTACATTTAAAGATTAGCCTAAACACACGGCCAAATGCATATTAATAGAGAGAAGCTAGAGAAGACATGGAATCCAAAGTCCAAATACTGCCTGGAAATAAAAAGAAGAGTTAAACTCAAGAAAACAAAGATGTTGGGCAAATCTACGATCATCAAGTGCTAGCCAAGGCAACCCAACTATATATCTCTAAAATTTCTAGAGAGCAATCTCTGATCATAGTCATGGATGAAACTAAATTATGATATCTGGGAACAATAAGCTCAGAGCAGGAAACTTTCTGCCCTCTCCTATCCGATGAACTGAGATACGGGCATTAGATAGTCCTGCCCGTGTTGTGAAAAAGGTTATAGAAAAAACTCCAAATGAAAGAGTCACTGAAGCCAGATCTTACTAACATACAATCATTCGAAAATGATACACAATCAATGAGATTATGCTTTGGTCCTACAATCTTCATACAATAAAGTAAATTAGACAAGCAGTTAAAGGGTGTGAGTGAATCATCTCTAATCACAGGGAAAGAGGACAGATTAAATTTAACAAGTAAGAATTCAGACAATTCACACCTAATGGGTATCTAAAGCAGACGACTTAAAAAAAAAAGGACTCTCTAGGTTCTGGAAACCAAATAGCTCAATGAAACTCAACAACCTTTGTGCACAAATTGGCACTGGGAGATTGAAAATTTGATGAGTTTAAACAAAAACACAGATCAATGATTCATAAAGAAGAAGTAAAAGTATACAGACAGTTTTATAACTTGTAGCAAAGGAGAAAAGCCCTAAGAATAGAATAGAATAAGAGAATGATATGATTGATCAGATGAGCTTGAAAGGGAGAGGCCAAGGAGTGGATCTGGGGAGTTCGAGCTTGTCTTTGATTCTCTCAATCATCTTCTGCTTCTTCCCTCTCGAGTTCCCGTACGATCCTTTGAACCTTTTCCCTTTCTTCGTCTTACTATCCCCTCTCCCGCACTCTTCCATCCCCGCCGCCGCCGCCGCCGTCACTTGTGCAGACGTACGCTGCGTCATCATAATCCGTCGCGTCATCGCGCCGCACCACTGCATAGCCGTCGCCATCTCTCTCTCTCTCTCTCTCTCTCTCTCTCTCTCTCTCTCTCCCTCTCCCTCTTCCTTCCTCTACGTTTCTAGACAGAGAAACATTTCAAAGTATTAAAATCACTTATGGGCCCAAATAGAGATAAATGGGCCTACGTGATTTTATTCGATTTAATCAGGGAAAGCCCATTAAGTGCCCGTTAAGTTAGCTTCCTCTTTCAATATGTACGTGTCCCCTCCTCTCCACCACTCAGTGTTTAACGATCAAATCAGCAGCAACACGATGGAGCTTCTCTGCTCACCAGCGTCTCTTTCCTCCTCCTTCGCTCTCTCATCTTCTCTTTCAGTTCCTCCGTCCTTCTCCGTACGAATTATTTTGATTTCTTTCTTTTTTTTTTGTGTAAAACATTCTCCTTGTGTGGAATAATGATGATCAATGTTTGATATTTGGTTTACATTAAATGGGAGGGACAAAGAGGTTCATGGTTTTGTGTAGCTCTCAGAAATCCCAAAAGGTATTTTTCATTCAAAATTCTCCATTTCTTACCTACACCCCATTCCATTTGCATTGAATTATATACATTTGAACAGAAACACTCCCTTTGACCCAAAAAGACCAAACTCTCGAGTTTCTTACTTTCACAGTTCAATGGTTTCTTTCTTTTGTTTCTACAGGAAGACCAGATGACAGTTTCAGTAACTGGAGCAACTGGATTTGTAGGGAGACGGTTGGTTCACAGACTTCGTTCTGGTATTTTACTCTTCTTCTTCTTTTGTTTATTATAGTGACGTTTTTTTAACATCAGCAAACGTTTTTAACGTTTGTACTCATCACGCAGATAATCACTCTGTCCGTGTCTTAACTCGCTCTAAATCCAAAGCTGAGCTTATTTTTCCTGGTAAGAAGAAGGTAATCACTATTCTGCTAGGATCATAAACACTGTGTTTTGTATGCGATTAAAAAAAAAACTTATCTTCTTGTGTTCTGATTCATCTACTTCTTGAATTGATGGCAGCCAAGGACTTCCCAGGTATCGTGATTGCTGAAGAACGGGAGTGGCGAGACTGCATTCAAGGCTCTACTGCTGTTGTCAACTTGGCTGGTCTGCCTATTAGTACAAGATGGTCTCCCGAGGTCAGTTTCTTCTCTAAACTTTTGTTGCTTCTTCCTTTTTATCCTGCTCTCATATCTTTTGCTTGCTTCTTGCAGATCAAGAAAGAGATCAAGGACAGCCGAGTCCGCGTCACCTCTAAAGTTAGTACTCATTACTCCTTTGATTGTAGCTCTTATTGATTAGTTATTTTGATTCATAACTCTTTTTTTTTTCTTTTGTGTGGAAACTTCATCAAGGTTGTTGAGTTGATTAATAATTCACCTTTGGATGCTCGACCTACCGTTCTAGTTAGCGCCACAGCTGTTGGTTACTATGGTCTGTCACCAAAGTTTTTTCACACTCTGTGAAATCTGATCTTTGCCAACAAGAGTACTAATGAGATTTAAATTGTCAGGTACTAGTGAGACGGGAGTATTTGATGAAAAGAGCCCATCAGGAAATGATTATCTTTCAGAGGTACTAATCCTGGAACACACTTTTCTTCATGAATGTCAAATCTTACTCTTATGTGCAAACAGTTTTGCTCCTTTGATTAATATACGTACATTCATGTGTGCTTAGGTTTGCAGAGAATGGGAAGGAACAGCGCTGAAAGCGAATAAGGATGTAAGAGTTGCACTTATCCGCATTGGTGTTGTTCTAGGTAAAGATGGTGGGGCTTTAGGTGCGTGCTCTGTCTTCTCTCTCTCCCTAATGAAACTTGTTCGTGATTGTGTGTGCTGATGATGTTTTTATTCGTATTAGCCATGATGATACCCTTTTTCCAAATGTTTGCTGGAGGACCTCTCGGTTCAGGACAACAATGGTAAAGTCCAACATTTCATCTTGTCGCCTCTCTGCGAATCTAATGACCATTTTTTTTTTTTTGCACAATTCACTGAGTAGGTTCTCTTGGATCCACGTGGATGACTTGGTGAGTCTAATCTATGAGGCCCTCACTAAACCATCCTATCAAGGTAACAACACGTACATAACAAGTTGCTCTATGTTAGCTTTTTAAGTGTTGCTAGACTAGGATAGGTCCAAAAGGCTAAAGCAGAGTGTTCTCGGTTTGTTGGTCGTGGCAGGAG
This sequence comes from Raphanus sativus, assembly GCF_000801105.2. Taxonomy (NCBI): domain Eukaryota; kingdom Viridiplantae; phylum Streptophyta; class Magnoliopsida; order Brassicales; family Brassicaceae; genus Raphanus; species Raphanus sativus. The sequence goes on along the minus strand of NC_079514.1, from coordinate 32,522,817 downwards.
TTATAAATGGGACAGCGCCAAACCCAGTTAGGCTTGGGGAGATGTGTCAGCAGCTAGGCAGCGTTCTTGGTCGACCGTCGTGGCTACCAGTTCCTGACTTTGCACTCAAAGCTTTGCTCGGAGAAGGTGCCACTGTGGTTCTCGAAGGACAGAAGGTTTTACCTGTAAGAGCCAAAGAGCTTGGCTTTGAATTCAAATACAAATACGTGAAAGATGCACTCAGAGCCATTATGCAGTAAGGTGACGACAACACAGATCATCTTCCAGCATCAGATTTGGTCACAGAAAAACAATTGAGATTCTTTTGCTATTTGTTATTTTTGAGCAAAAACTCAGAGGCGATGTATGTATCTGACAATAGAAAACAAGTGATTCTACCATCTCTCACCCATCAAACCAGAGGATAAAAACCAGAGAGAGCTTTATTAAATCATTTTGTTTCCTTATTTTAACTCGAGGCACTAGTAGTTATATAATACACACAACATGAGAGGAGGAGCATAAATAGACTGGCAGACTCTGAGTTGATCAACCCCTCAATGAATACTTCTTTCCAGTGAAAGCTTGGAACTTTGACTCTTCTTTCTTCTCTTCTTCCTCCTTTCCAGCTCCAACCTGAAACAAAAAGAACAATCATAAGTAATCCATCTCTTAATTACATTGCAGTTTCTCATTTAACAATAAAGTTTGAATTGAGTACTTTTGGAGCTTCTTTTGGAGCACGGTTTGCGTTGGCCCCAAACACAAGCTTTCCTTGAGCTTGTCTCGCAGCTCTCTCTGCTACAGTTGACTGTCCATTACCATTACCAACAGCAGGCTGCTTGTCCTTTGAGCTAGAGGAGGAGGAAGAAGAAGAAGCAGTAGCAGGCGGTGGTTCGTAGGAAAGAGGTCTCCCATCTAACCGTCTTCCAGATCCCGTGAAAGGATTAAACTTTGGTTCCGGTTCAGCCTCAACCTCCTCAGCTGTGAAGTTTGGGAAGGAAGAAAACTCCATTAGAAAACTTGAAACCTAATAGAAACTACATAATAATATGACTTTACTTTTACATACCTTTTGCCAGAGCCTTAGCAGCAGCAGCAGCAGGTGCTTTAGGACGTTCAGGCTCTTTGTAATCAAGGGGAGGTGCAAAATCAACCTCACAGTCAGTTTCAATGATGCTGATACCATTAGCAGGCTTTGTTTCAACTATATCTATGAAGTACTTCTTATTGTTGTATGGAACCATAATGCTATCCCCAGTGGTTAGGCATGAGTAGTTTCTCAAAGCTGTCTCCAAGCTGCAAGGTTCCCATATATATACATTGGAAATGCCTTTCTAGAAAAGCAATAATGAACAAAATTAAAGAGAGAAAGGTGCATGAGGAGAACTACTCACATGGCTTTAGGGTTGGAGATATCGAGGAAGTCAGTAGTGTGGGGCTGTAGTTTAACATAAGTTCCCTTAGGAAGAGTGACATTTTTAACTCTCACAATGTCTCCTTCTTGCAGGAGCAGATTCTGCATCATCTGGATTAAGATCAAAAGTAGCAAATAATCAGTAGCAGCATGATCCCCCCCCCCAAGACGGAGAATCCCAAAGGAAAATGAGAACATACCCAATAAGGCATGTAAATCATGCCTTCTTCAGCAATGAACTCAAGGACGCCACAGTGAGAAACACGTTCACTTCCAGCATTACGAAGCTCAAACAGCATAGGATAGTCAATATGCAAAGATGCTGCAAAAGTTTCCACAATTATTAGGCACTCTCAAAATTGTTTTAACACATTCGAGAAGCAAGTAGTGGCGTACCGAGACGATCAAGGGCTGATGGTGGCATTATAACTGAAATAGATTTAAACAACATAACTGAGACTTGAACAATATAAAACAGAGATCAGAAAAAAAAAAAAAAAAAAAGAGGAGAGGGTCTTACTCTTGTCACCACTTTCAAGTTGTGGCTGCAAGGAAAATAGAAATTAGAAATTAGAAACTAAGAAATGGGCAAAGCCAAGACCAAATAAAATCAGCAATGTCAGATTGAATGGTATAGAGAGAGGAACACCTTGTCGATAAAAGAAGCAGGGTAGCAGCGGTAACTCTGCTCAAAGGTGGTTCCATGATAATGGTATGCATCGAAAAACTGCAAAATGTCCCAAAAGGTTTTTTGAGTGATTTGTTTAAAAGCTAAATAGATTTGAAAGATTAAACCTTTGCGGACAAAAACACACACTTACCATAGTTTTAGATGCTGCTTGGTACAGAGCTAAGCTAAAGCCAACCTACCTTAAAGAAAAGATCAATTTAGAGAGTGGTAGAAATCAGAATGGGATTAAGAGAAGGGGCAATCATAAATCTAAAAAAAAGAAAAGCAATTTCTATCCAGCCGGAAAATCAAAAGTGGGTGACTTTTTCTAGCTCAGATTCGAATATCAACAAAACCTAGAATTCGAAGATAAAGATCCTTAGAAAAAAAAAACCAAAAGTCACAAAACTAGGAGGGAGGATATCAATCGAATCGAATCGATTGAGCTAGCCCGACCATTAGAGGATATTATTATTACCTGTGTGAGCGACAACGGAATTGATATTTCCCAACCACCGAAGCAAAACTTAAAAGTTAAAGAAACGGTGATCACGTTCCTTTTATATGAACCATACCTTATACTACGGTGCGTATTGGTCCAAGTCTGCATATTATTTAGCCCATCAGGGATTACTCAATGGTTGGCCCATCGGGCCTAACTGTCAACTCACTGTAACTTACTTCTCTTTACTCTCTCAAATCTCTTACCGCCATCTCGACTGTTGCTTCGGGTTTTGTCGTGAGGGTTTGTTGAGAGCTGTAAAATTTTATTGGGAAAATTGTATTAGATTTGGGGTTTTTCTGTTGAGCTTGTTAGCTCAGTTTATTAATTCCTCCCTGTAGATCTTGGCATTTTTTCCAATTAAAAGTGTATTTTGATTTTTGGATTCCTAGAATGAAAGTCTTTATTTTTATTTTACTGTTTATACACAAAATTAACAGAGTAGTAAATTTCGTTTTAATTCATGGGATTAGCTTTGTTCTATGTCTTGATTTCTGTTTGATTCTTTTTTGTTGGGAGTTTTATGAGTCTTTTCCATCCAAATGATCTATTTTGATATAGTTTGAATATGTTTGTTTTTCTATCCAGATGGAACAAATTTTACACATCTCTATGTCCATTTGTATGAGTTTAATAAACAAATGACTTATATATCCTTATTTTGATCTAACTAATATCCTATAGCCTATAGGTAATAATCAAATATTGGTATCAGGTATAGGAGGCTATCAATCATCTAAATATTTGGTTATTACCTATAGGATATAGAATATATGATTACTGATGGGGATAATGGCGTTCAAGTTTTCACAAAAAAAAAAAAAATATCTTATTTAGTAGCTGAACCTTAATTTGACTGACGTTTAAAATAAAAGGACTGAACCAGCCTTCTGGTTGTTGATATGAACCAAATACAGGAAGTGGCGGAGGAGAGATACAAATAGACAGTGGCACAGGTAGTGCTTAGGTGGACAACACAGTGGTTATACCATCAGAGACGTTGAAGCCGGAAGAGAAGGCTTTTGGACTTGGAATTGAGGAAAGAGGTGATGAAAAGCATGGACAGCAAGTACAACCGGCCAAGTTTTGGGGGGCATTGATCTCTACGCTAAAAAATGATGATCAGACGCTCTTGTCTTTCTAAGAGAAGAAACCATAGCATATAACTCTTTTTAACAGATTCTAATTTTCCACTAAGGAAAGATCGGAAGGAAAAGACGAGGTTGTCCTTTATAAGGGTTCGAGCTTGGTAGTATTAGAGATGAGGGCATGTTAGTAAAATGACAAGTAGAGTTCTCTCTCTCTCTCCCTCTCCCTCTCCCTCTCTTCTTTTTCCTTTCTGCTTCTTCTCGTCGTTCGTCATTCTGACACTCATCTTTCTTCTCCCTGCTTGCCTTGCCTGCCTGCCTTAAGATCTCTTTCTCAATCAATATATCCATTTGCCTGTTTCTTCTACAAGCTCGTAAGCGTTCGCGCCTTTTATGTTTTCTAATATGTCTGGTCTGGGGGTATTATTGAAAGTGTTTCGATTTTTTTTTTGTATTTTTCCAATATCTGTTTGTTTTAGGGCGCAAAGGCTTTTTTTTAGATAGATCAATTCTACACTATTCGTATCCTTTGTGACATGTTTCCTGGGAATTTAGATTATTATGCTCTGACGACGGACGGAACCCTAGCTGAGAAATTATTAGATTGATTATGTCTCTGCTTCTTCTAATTATTACACTTGTTTCAGAGAAAGACAGAAGAAGCTTTCATCTTCTTTTTTTTGTTGAAGAATGGAGAATGGTGGGCAGTATGCAAATGGGTCTGATTACTTAAAAGGAGCAAACTCTATGGTACAAAAAACAAATCTATTTGTGCTTTTTGTCTTCAAATCTTTACTTAACTCAACCAATGTGTGTTGTACAGTGGAATATGCTACCTCACCATCAGATCAAAGAGCAACACAATGCCTTGGTCATGAACAAAAAGATCATGTCCATCCTCGCCGAAAGAGACGCCGCTGTTCACGAACGCAACCAAGCTGTCTCCGCCAAATTGGAAGCCGTCGCAGCTCGAGACCAAGCCCTTCAGCAACGGGACAAAGCCCTTGCCGAAAGAGATAAAGCTTTGATCGAGAGGGACAATGCTCTTGCTGCCCTTCAGCACCATGAAAACAGTCTCAACTTTGCTATGTCCGGTGGTGGTAAGCGCTATCAAGGGGATGGTGATAATGATGATGGTTTCACTCTTGATGATGTCTGCCCTACTACTACTACTACATCAACTAACACGACCAAGGCAATCAAAAGGAAAAAAGGAAAGAAAGTGGGTGAAGATCTGAACCTTCTGGTTGCTTCTCCTGGAAAGAAATGTAAAAAAGATTGGGACACTAACCATTTCGGTTTAAACTTGGTCACCTTTGATGAGAAGACTATGCCCGTGCCGGTTTGCACGTGCACAGGCTCTGCGCATCAGTGTTACAAATGGGGGAACGGTGGTTGGCAATCGTCTTGCTGCACGACCACCTTGTCGCAGTATCCGTTACCACAGATGCCAAACAAGAGGCATTCTCGGGTGGGCGGTAGGAAAATGAGCGGGAATGTTTTCTCCAGATTACTAAGCCATTTAGCAGCAGAAGGATATGATCTCTCGTCTCATGTTGACCTAAAAGACTATTGGGCTAGGCACGGGACCAACCGCTACATCACTATCAAGTAACTAGCCTCAACGGTCTGCAGCTCTTAGTTCTTATTATTAAGTTTAGGTGGTCTTTGTTTTTGTGTATGGTAAAAAACAAATATGTTTAAAAAATATGTTTAGAATCTGTTTCGGTTTTAAAAACAAATCTTAACTGTTTTCAGATTACAAAATCTTATTTTTCATACATAACTTTAACGTTCACTATACTAGTCTGTCCTTTTATACCGAGGAGAGGAGAGAAAATAAAACAAAACAAAAAATCATTTCTGAAAAATAAAGATGAACAAAGTGCTGGAGACTGTAGGGTGGGGTGGTTCGCCAAAACAAGGAGAGCATTCCTGGAAATTCCGAATCCAGCGATTGTGAAAGTTTTAGTCATAAGCAGTCTCAGCTACGTTCACATCTGGAATTGCCTTGGTAGCTGAATGGTTGTTTTGTTTGTTTCACGGCAGGAGCCACACGGGATCCGGGTGGATCATTTACTACTCATTGTTCTTGATGTATCTCTTCATTTTCTCATCTTGGTTGGTCTCCGTATCTTTATGACCATCTCTTGTCCTAGCTCAAATAATGTAACGACCCGCTCTCCTGTCGTCCGAACCAGGGTTTAGAACGGATGTTATCTACACGTGTCTAATACCGTTGTGTCCCGTTCCTGGTCTCGGGAGTCTTTGATGCTTTTGGTTAGAAATACTAATCCAACCATATCCTCACTTTTACTTATTATCATGTACACAAGGAAAATGGGAAAAAGAACATAAGTAAATGGATTATGTTTAGTGAAGCGGTTTTAGACCGGTCTCACCGCATGAACCTCTCTATATTGTTCACTGCGATACAAGAATTGACTAGCCACTAACAATCAAGTCATCAATGTTATTATCAACATCACATAATGTAATGAACTTATTCATTACGACACATATAATTATATTTAACTGACCTACACCTCTAGACCTCTAATCCACTAGTGCCCCCAAGCCAACCGCCCGGACACCTCGTGTTTCACCACTCTCCACCCAACCGGCATTTTCCCAACGGGCACTTGCCAAATCGACATGCCAGACCGGCACTCGCCAAACTAGAACACAACCTCATCTCTCTTTGGGGGCGTCATAACCCTCTACCATCTTATTAACTTTCAATCATATCCAGATTAATTCTTATCATCATTCATTTTTATCGATTTCTAGTCATACCAATTGACCTCACTTTAGACACCACCCGTTTTCGGTGTCCCACTCAATTCAAATTGCATAACACATTATCCAGATTCATGTTCGATACACTCATCTATCAACTTATGTTCAATTCTTTCTAGCTCAATCAATACATTCATGTCAAGCAATCACAGCAATCAATCAAACAATAATTAATCTATTTTTGCCACGTATAAACTTTAGTTGTGTTGATAGAACTATAGTGTGACGCTATTTTTGCCACGTATAAACTTGTTTTTTTTTTGACAAAAACGCGTATAAACTTGTTAACAACCCATTATTCACATAAACAGTTTTGTACTAAGTATATATCTGTGAAATCGCGGATATAAATAAAATTTTGGAATGTTATATTTTATATCTAGATTTATAAAATTAAATATATTTTCAACATTTAGATTCTTTGAAAAAATTTAAAAATTTAAAAATTTCAATATTACATTACTTTTATGGTGGTAAATATTTGTAAACGAAAGATATAAAAGCATTTTTATTGGTTTGGTAGTTTTTAATATTGAGTTTTTTTGGAAACAAATACATATCCATTTCAGATTATATATTGTGTGTAACATTGTTTCGGCTGTTTGACTTGATGAAAATTACTTCACTTTTCTACATGAACTAGGAGTTTTCCTGCGCCATGCGCAGATATAAAAATTTTAAAAACATTTTTACATAAACAAATTTTCGATTTTCAGTACTTAAATTTAAATTTTATTAGTTAAAAAGTAAAACTATAATGTAATTTTTCTAGTTTGATTTATTCAAGTTTACTTTAACTTTTTAATTTTATTTTATTTAAATTGTAAAAATAACAATTAAAAATTTATACAGTTATTTTATTCATATTATATTTTATTCAGTTAACTTTTATTTTAAATTAGTTCTAATAAATATATACATTAATATAAATAACATATATAAGTTGATAAATATATAAATATAACTATACTTATTTTGATAATAAAAATATGATTCATAAATTGATGAAAAAAAATTCGTAATTATTATCTATATATATAATTATATTATTTTAATAGATATATAAAATTTATTAGTATTACCATATTTCTAAAATTTTACCAAAATAGATACTTGTAAAAAAAATTTGATATAAAATTTATTAGTTATTACTATATTACGAAACTTTGCCAAAAATATGAATTCGTATATAGAAAATAGTCATTACTATTTTTAAGAAATCTTACCAAAAACATAAATTTTAATATAGAAAATTTAACATGTTACAATTAAATCGATGCCATGTCATATTTTTTTTAAACCATGTCATCTTTTTTTGGTTGAGAGTAATTATAGTGATGACACATGTACAAATCACTTCTCAAATATAGTCTAAGGGATTAGATAAATTGAAAATAAAAAATCAAACAATTAAATTATAATTTTGATAGTTAAACAACATGACAACAAAAAATCGTTAAACTGGCAGCCTCTGTTGCGGGAACCGAGTCTTAAAATGGTTAAGCACTGACTCATCTGTTGACCCCATAAGTACCTGAAAAATCAACAAAACATATACATATTTAGTGCATAACAAAACATTATAAAAGAAATATGTCTAATACAAACCTTCAACAGCGGAGGAGAACGACTATCCGGGGGATGCTAGAGAAAGTTTCTAACGAGCCTTATGAAATGCGAAAAGTCATTACAATGACTAGGGTTGTGGTCGTAGCATATCTCTCTCACTAGTTTGTTTTGGATAACTGGCGCTAGGCAACTATACAAAATTTTACTTTAATATATAGTCGAATTTATAAAATTTAGTTCAACATAACTCCGAAAACTTTTACCTGCAAATAATATTATTTTTAAAGTCTATTATATAACTTTCATTTAGATGTAAATTTTTAAAAATATTATCATTACAAATAAATATCTCTAGCATAAACCTTATCAAATCTTAAAACAACTAACAATTAATTATTACCATGGATTATTTTGATTCAATAGATGAATTTCACGTAAATAATCAATCAGCTAGTTTATCAAAACAACCAAGAATCAATGGTTTTTTATTTGTTATATAGATCAAAGTAGAAATGGACATTCGAGTCTCTTGGTCTGATTCATGTCAGATCTTGTCGGATCCGAGTCTTTCGAGCCTTAGATATTTGGATTCAATAAGACAACTAGAATTTGTTAGTTCAGGTTTGATTTGAATCATGTCAGGTTTGGTTCGATTTAGATCTTAGATATTTAAAACCAATAAAGTATTAAAATTAATTGGTTTGGAATCGGTTAGTCCTGTTGGAATCCGGGTCGGGATTAAACGGGATAACAAACATAATGTTTAACATTAAAGGAAGCAAAAACATTGATAAATGTATCATGTAACATTTGAAAAAGTATACTTGTTTTGTAAACATTTAAATATAACTTCGAAATATAAATTGACTGGTGAAAAAAATTAAGTTTAAACTTTTTTTTGAAAGTTAAAAGGGGTTAAACTCGGATCTATTAAAGACACGTATTTGACTTCGAGTGAGAGGTGTAATTCACGGATAAACTTTCTTCCGAGTATTCAAATAGGGAGGTAGAATCCACAGATAAATTCTTTTTCTCGGGTACAAAATACTGTCGCTCATATCCGTATAAAATAAATAGGAAAATGTGACTTAATTTCGTATAATAGGCAGATCGAATTGATATGTGTTGACATTCCATCATTTGACCACAGTCTCCCGGTCAAGTTAAGTTTAAACTTGAAAAGGGAAATAATCATTGATTGACTATGTACAATTATGTGGAGGAGGATGACGACAAAAACATATATTTTCCTCTTGACCGATTGAGAGACCCCATCAGAAGACTCCAAACTAGACTCTTTTGTCTTTTTCCTTCTTTCCGGAATTGTACAGAAAACGTAAATATCCCATAAATATAAATAGGTAGCTCGTCCAAGCAAGTATCATGCAACAAAAGCATTTTCGAAAGCCATCAACCATTTCAGGTGCAATCTCCTCTCCCTAGCTCTGGTATATTCTCTTACTCAACGTTTCAGTATTTTTTTTTTTCTTTCTCTATAAACTAACTGACTGATGATGATACTCATTTCGATAATGATTCTACTATTCTAGTCATGTATAGCCTGCTAGTTTCTTTCAAGGGTTATATTTGTCTATATATATGTACCTTTTCCGCAGTTCATCTTTCGTTATTTTATTTGGTTATCGTAAGAAAAAAAATGAGTGGTAGAGACAATTACTTGGATATGATGCAGACACTCGAGACACCGTTCGATGGATGGTCACGCCGATATTCCTCCTTCACACTCCTCCGGTCTCAGCCAATACCCGACGACTTATAACCCTTTTGGCGATGGCGGTAACGAGAGTTTCAATAGAGCAGCAACCATGCCGCCGCCGCCTAGCGGAAGCTCACTCGCACCCTTTCCGCCGTGTCATCAGTTCCCACCGACGACCGATCAGCCATCCCAGTACTGGTCGCCGAATTTCATCCCCGGATCAAGCCCCTCGCAGCAGCAGCCGCTGCTATCTCAGCAGCCCCCGTCGTCTCTCTTCTCATTGCCACCGTTGAGCCCGTCGTCGTTACGGTATTCTCAGTCAGCAACGGTGGCCAACAAAGAAATGACACCCCCTCTTCACCCATGCACGCAGATGCTCAACTCCTCCTCGGGCAGTTATCTCGCTCATAAACGGGGCAGCAGTGATAATTTCGTATCACTGTTGGCGGCTCAGAACAATCAAGGAATCTACCCGAAGCCAATAGAGATGCCCGTTGGCGCGAGGAGCGTTAGAGAAAATTCGTGGTCTCACGAGGATGTGAACGTTGATGTTTTGAATGGGAATAAGAGAAGAGCAGGCAACGAGATTGCTCCTCCGAACAGAATTTGGAGGAGTGTTTCAGCCGATAGTTGTCTCTATGCTCCTCCTAATCCTCAGGGTGTTTCGGTTGATGTGGGGAACGATATTGCTTACGGGGGTGTTTTTACTGCATATCAACTAAGTAAGATTGCAGCCTGTGACGATCTCAAAGCGATGGCAAAAACTGATCCTAAGCGTGTCAAAAGGTAATCAGTCTTCTATATAGCTTATTAGCTTAGATTGTATATATTTGTTTTTTTTTTGTGACATTTATACATGTGATCATATATCATTATTTCAGAATCTTGTCGAACCGGGAAGCAGCTGCACGTTCAAAGGAGAGGAAGGCGCTGCGCCAGTCCGAGTTGGAAATCCAAGTCGAGACACTTTACAAACAGATTGCTAAATTGACTGCCGAGCTCGAGCTTGAGAAGGTGACGCATATATAATCACGTATTAGCAGCCATTTTAATTATCATTAGAAGATTCCTTTTGTTAATTAAAGCTTGTAATGTATTGTTGTTGTAAGCAGAGAGAAAGAATGACGGCGGATGACGAGTGCGTGCGACTGAAGATTCTTCTTGGTGGAGGGGAGGAGCACGCGCAAGTTCGTGATCATGGTACTCTCATCTTTAATTAATTGTTTTTATATACTTAGCAGCAAGTGATTTGTTTTGCAAATTAGGGTTTTGACGAGACATTTCATGGATCGTTACTTGCATGATCTGATACCTTGATGTGGAAACAACTCTAGGCTTATTAATACTTTTGTTACCATTTAAAATGTTATATCTTACTCTCTCGAGTTAAAAGCGAGCGGTTGACAGGTTACTTTGCATTGAGAGCAACTATAAGTGCTAGATCTTTCTTAAATTCTCATAAATCTTCATTACTAAAGAAAGGTAGATGTATATGGTAAAAGATAAAGATTTTTGAATGATGTGTAAACGTGGAATCTATATATTATATCTCTATGTGGTTGCATTTCTTCTGAGACGTATACGTTTTTGTTGTTGCAGAATTGAACAATTACTTGACTGGAGAAGTGCATCGGCTAACAGAAGAGGTGAGTCGGCAAAGAGAAGAGATGAGTAGGCTAAGAGAAGAGGTGAGTGAATACCGGAGGAAGGAAAGTGAGAGAACGAACGCAAACATGTTGGAGCAACTCAACATCAACCAGCAGTTTCAAAAGACGCCGCAGCAGACAAATAATTATAATTTCGAATGAAGAAATGAATATCATGATCATGGATCCAAGGAAGTGGCAGCTTTGGTATCAAAGATTGATTGAAGTAGCATATATATATATATATATATATATAGTTTAATTAAGTTGTTTCAGTTTATGTATTATAAGTGCAAGAGAGTCTAAGTTAAAAAAAAAATCTATCATATCTGAACAAAAGGTGAAGGCTTTGTAAAAGAGATTCAGACAAATGTGATATCTTTGTAGTGTCTTTTTATTTAATCCAGTTGAGTAAGAAAAGAGTCTTTGAAAAAGAGATTTCAGACAAATGCGATATCTTTTCGATGTCTTTTTTTGTTTTGTTTAATTTAATCCAGTTGAGTAAGAAAAGAGTCATGTTTTCAAAATTAAAGTAAAAGCAGGGTTCTTTTGTATTTATCCAAACTTAAAAAAAAAAAAAAAGACGAAAGTGGTGTTTGTTTGTTCTGGGATGTTCCTTTTTCCGACCAGTGGATTGATTGATTGAGGTTTGGTCAACGTTTCAAGAGAAGTCTTCCTGCGCCATTGATTTGGGTGAGCAGAAAGAAGAAGAAGAGAGATTTCGCATTCAATAGTCTCATCTCTCGATTTGGAAAGTCAATTAGTGTGCGTTAGATCTTTTTTTATTCACCATCGAAAGATTCCTTCCAACTTTTAGGGTTTTTGGAGCTTCTTCTTCTCAAAGGCTGCGACTTTTATTGAAGATCAAATGGGTGGTGGTAGTGGCACAGACACCAGTATGACGCAGAGACCTTCCTCCATCCCAAAACAGCAACTCCCTTTAATCCCTAATCACCACTCGAATCAACCTCCTCCTCCTCTTATCCGCTCCTCCTCCCCACAGCCTTTCACCGCCGGAACTCCGCCTCCGATCCCTCCCTACTCTCAGATCCCGGCCACCTTACAGCTCAAACACTCCCGCTCCACCTCCCAGCCCTCTTCCTTCTTCTCCTTCGACTCCCTCCCGCCGTTAAACCCTTCTCCGCCGGTGGAGGAGAGAAACGGCGCCGGGTTCAGCCCGTCTCTGCCTCCGTCACCGTTCACGATGTGTCATTCCACCTCTAGGATCATCGGCGATGGTCCCGAGAATCTACCGCCGAGGAAGTCTCATCGGCGTTCCAACAGCGATGTCACGTTCGGGTTTATTAGTTCGAGTCTGAAGTCTCCTCCTTTGATCCCATCATCGAGGTCTCTGGAGAGATCCGTCTCCGGGGGAGAGGGTGGTGGTGCTTCGAATTGGTCCAACTTGGTCAAGGAAGAGCCTGGAAGAAGATCCGAGAGTGAAGCTATGGACGATATCTTCAAGGCTTATATGAATCTTGATAACATTGATGTTTTGAACTCTTTCGGAGGAGAGGAGATGGAGAGCAGCGGGACGAGGAAGACTGCCAGCAGTGACTCCGAAGGAGAGAGCAGTGCTGCCTGTGGCAACAATGTGAAGGTTTCTTCAGGTGTGAAGAGGAGAGCCGGGGGAGACATTGCTCCTCCAACTAGTAGACACTACAGGAGTGTCTCCATGGATAGTGGTTTCATGGGGAAACTGGACTTTGGTGGTGGTGGTGATGATAATAAGCTTCCGCTGACCAGTTCTGGTGAAGGGAATTCGAGTTTCGAATTCGGAAACGGTGAGTTTACTGCGGCTGAGATGAAGAAGATCTCAGCTGATGAGAAACTCGCCGAGATTGTTATGTCTGACCCTAAGCGTGTTAAAAGGTAATAATAATATAAATTATTATTGTTATTGTAAGGATATTGGCGAACAGTGTTGTTGTGATGTGAGTGTTTGTTTTTAATAATTTTTGTAAGGATATTGGCGAACCGTGTGTCTGCTGCACGTTCAAAGGAGCGGAAGACGCAGTACATGGCAGAGTTAGAACACAAGGTGCAGACCCTTCAGACTGAAGCCACTACGTTATCAGCTCAGCTCACGCATTTGCAGGTGAGAGAAAACACACACAACCACCACAAACTGTCCTACTTTCTTTTGAATTAAGTCGCTAGTCTTTTATATATTTACTTTGTTTGGCGGTTTAGAGAGATTCAATGGGGTTGACGAACCAGAACAGTGAGCTCAAGTTCCGTCTTCAAGCTATGGAGCAGCAGGCACAACTCCGCGATGGTACGTACGCAGCGTATTAGGGTTTTTTTATATTCGAACTCAGATGGAACCAATGTCCCCAGCCTTAAGTAGGAACAGTGTTTTTTTCTTTCTTTCTAGTGTTCTATACAGTATATATTAGAGTTGCTCTAGGTGTTGTTTTATATTCGAACGCAGATGGAATCTAGTCACTGTCATGTCCCCAACGTTGAGTAGGAACAATGTTTTATTTTGTTTCTATGTATGAAAAAAAAACTAAACATACCCGGATTAGCGTCTTTCTTTTAGGAGTGTAGTAAGTGCATGTCCATCACTCAATTCTCCTAGACAAGTTACATTTTTTTTTTGTTTAGGCTTTAGAGCGGACGGCTATAAACGAAAAAAAAAACCATTTTGTTTTCTATCTTGTGCAGCTCTGTCTGAGAAACTGAATGAAGAAGTCCAGCGATTGAAGCTGGTGATAGGTGAGACAAGCAGCCGCAGCAGGAGGGAATCTAACATATCGAAGACGACGCTAAGCCCGGAGATGTTTCAGCAGCTAAGCATTAGCCAGCAGCAGCAGATGCAGCATTCCAAAGCACAGATCAAATGAATTGGGTAAGAAGAAGAAGAGGAAGAAGTGTGATCCGCAAGTTACATAGATATATGATAATCATGTTTTGTGCAGAGACAGTGTTTGGAAATTGTTAAAGAAACATACATATATAAAAGACTTAAAGAGTATGTCTATCCTGAAGAAACAGATACATAACTACAGTGAGGAACTGCTTCTCGAAAGAGTGATCTTCAGTCGTTTTGGTTATAATAATTATAGAGTTTGGGATTTTGAACCTCTTCTCTGAGACAAAGTGTCACTGAAACTGATTCTCTCTTACGTATAAACTTAACCCCTTTGTTTCAGACACATTATATTCTTGCCTACATATAGTTTCCTGAATTTCTTTTCCAAATATCTAGAATGTTCAACTGGTTTTTGTTCGCACAAATTAACCTTTTCTTTAGGAGCCCCTGAGGTTAGGTTTACTTTCTCGCGAGTGTCAGTTATTTTTTCTATAAAAGTTTATAATACGTGTAATATCTTTACGTTTATAATACGTTTTAATATCTTTACGAAAGATTTATTGTCACTTCCAAACTTTCTGTATTTAAAAGTAGACTGAATTGGTTTAAAATACAAAAAATAATGAAATTAAGAAAATATTTACGATGTTACAAAAAAAATATCTAAGTGTGAAATTTAGTACATTGACTTAATCTCTATAATATTATTTGAGAAGTCAGTTTCCTATGTGTCGCGCTCACGTTAACTCTCACGGTGGTTGATTACAATGATACCCTTAATAAATCAAATATATATCTAATTATCATTATTATATGCCTGTTTTATTTTATTTTTCCTTTTTTATTTAGGTTTCCTTTTTTTTAAAAATAACCTATATATCTAAGAAAAATTAAAAATTAAAAAAAAACGAAAATACATTTTATATATAATGTAATTCATAAAAAGGAAAGTTCACAAAATAATCTTGATTTTAATTCTTAAGAGAGTTAATTTTTGAGATATCCTTAATGAAATAAAAATATTACATCTAATTTAGTTTGATTTTTAAAATTTTCAAAATATAATATATTATAAAAAGGAAAAGTCTAAAAATTTTAAAAACTGAATTTAGAAACGAAAATATATGTACATATAATATGATTTCATTTAAAAGGAAAGTTCACAAAATAGAGTTATTCCATTTAAATTTTTTTTTAAATAACATAAAATTTACTTTTGAAGTAATAAAATAAATTATTTATATCTATACTTTCTTTGCTGGAAAACTATATTTTCATATAATTTGATTTCATAATAATGAATTTCACACATATAAATAATCTTGATATTAGAAAAAAAAGAAATTGTATTTGTTTTGACAAATTTTTTTGAATAATACAAATATATATTCTCAAAGTGATTATATAAAATAATTAAGTAACATAAATTGATATAATATAATTTCTTAAAAGTAATCACAAATAGTTTTACTGCTTATTTTTAAGAGAGAATAAAATACAAAATAAATTTCAACAATAAACACATTTTAATCAAATAATGATAAAATATTTTTTTGATCAAAGAATAGAATAACACTAATTTTTTTAACGAGGTAGGTATTGTATTTTATCATAATTAAAAGAAAATTCTTAGCATTTATTTTCCTTTTTAATTTTATGTTTTATGTTTGTGGAACTTAATATAACCATAATAAAAATACCCTAGAAAATCTGATCATTTACAAGGTTATTTAAAATATTTTTTTAATTTAATTAAATTTCAGTTACCATTCAACATATCCATAGCATAAAATTATTTAAAATTTATAAAATATTTTTATTTATTAATTACTTATATTTATAACTTAATATTGTTCATCACTTTATCTTCTATTATTTGTTGAAAAAATTAACATATAATTTGATAAATATTACCAAAATACATACACATTTAATTAAACGATAAAATAAAATAAAATTTGACTTAATTATATAAAAAAATAATTATACTTCAGTTTTCATTTGAAAAAAAATGTTTAACTTAGTATACTCACAACATGAGTGATTTGATTAATCCAACTTATATCTAAAATCATAGATTTAAATACAATAAGAATATATAACTTTATAATAACATTTTATTTTTTTATAAATATAAATTATAGGATAACTCAAAACATATTAACAAGTGAAAATAAAATATTAATCAACTGTCAAAATTTAGTTATTTTGTAGAATTTATATATATGCATGAGACTTGAGAATATTATTGTTATATTAATTTATGTAAGTAGGAATCAGACACTTTAGTTTATTTTTTATTATTTCATTCTAAGAATAATATATCTTAAGTTATACATAGTTTTACTAAAATATATTTAGATATCTAAGACAACAACCAATTTAAATGCAAATAAGAAAATTAATCAAAATTTAAATATATTTTGAATAAAAATAGTGTAGTTGAATTTATAGAAATATATGTAATCCAATATATCCAAATAATAACTAAATCGACCGTAAAAACAATTAAACTGATAGAAGATAACATATCTAAAATCATATGTCTAAACTAAATTAATGTAGTATTATTGATATAAATTTTACATACAAATTACAAACTACTTTAAAACTAAAACTAAATATCAATCAATTATTGTAGTATATTCACTATACAAATATTTATACCCGTGCATGAGCACGGGAAAATCACCTAGTTAGGATAAAAGTTTAGTGCATAGAGTGCAATTTCTCTTGTAGCGGTGGATTATTTTGCTGACCTATTTACTAATTCTTCGCCCTTAGACTTCAAAAACTTTTTGGATTAGATAACTGTGACCATTACTTATAAGATGAATCAGAGATTGCTTAGGATTACGACAGAGGATGAGTTCAGACAAGCATTTTTTATGATACATCTAGAAAAAGTTCAAAGACCGGATGAAACGACTGCATTTTTTTCCAACATTTTTGGTCTCTTAAAAATAAGGATTTGCTGGATTTGGGCAATAATTTTTTGACCTCTAGAAAATAAAAATGGACACAAGGTTAAGCTTTACAAATACTTGTCTTATTCCAAAAACGGAGAGACTAACAAAAATGACAGAACTAAGACCAATTAGTCTTTATAATGTATGATATAAAATCATTTCAAAAATATTATGGTAGAAACTGAAAATCTGTCTTCCCTCTCTTATTTCGGAAACACAATCAGCTATCATGGCAGAAAAATTGATTTCGGAAAATATTCTTACTGCACAAAAAATGTTTCAACGGGTCAAGAACTAATAAAGGTCAAGAACTAATAAGTAATGCCAAAATAAGTTTATAGCAGTCAAGACGGATACAAACAAAGCGTATAAAAGAGTGAAGTGGACATTTATCATTGAGATATCATCCAAAAGGACTTATAATATTTCTTCATTCCAATGACGTATAAAACTAATGGAGTATATTTCTTCATTCCAATGACGATTATCATTGAGTTATCATCCAAAGGGACTTATAATATCCTACAGAGGTTTGAGACAAGGTGATCTAACTCTCACCTTATTTATTTATCTTATACACGCGGGTTTGATTGAATTTCTTATATTGTTGTTTCACATTATTTGAGTTATAACTGTTTTCTTCATGTATTTAAACCCAATATTGTCATATTAGTATTTGATCAAAAGTACTAAATTTTGAAAAGAACTGACAGCATTGTTGATACATAAGATCCTATTGAAAAAATCCATAAGACAAATTAAGACATAAACCATATAACATATTATTTCTCTGAATATGAAAACCATTGGTGAAAACATTGTAATCACTGGAGGGGAGGTTGATTGTCAATTGAAGAAATGAGAAAGCTTTGAGATTACTAAAGAAAACACAAATCTCAATGGAAATGAGCGTAGGAAGCGTACATGATAAAACTTTCTCTTCAGAACTATTTGCAACACATAAATCCCATCAATACATACAACTTCTTTGAAATGCGTATGATTTCAACACACTATAGTCTGCTTAGCAAAAAATAAAATCATCAACTAGAAATGATATAATTCCTATATCAAACTTCAAAGAAACTTTTAAAGGTGCATTGAAAAGTACGAACCACACTTTAACCTAAATCAAAAAGACTTGAATTTCAATATGATATATCAGAAGGTGAAAAGGGACTAGACAGCACATCAAAAACTTAATAATAATATCCTGGTGATACCACGTTCCCTTTACCAATTTCAAATTGAAATCAACTATCCGGTTTTATCGATTGTAGTTAAACTGGAATAATACTGTTCGAAATAACTAAGTTTCAATACACTGTTAATAATTTAGCACCACTATTTTCATAAGTAGGTGTCATACATATTCATTTTGGTATTTTATTTCTTCTAATCCGATGCACAGTGGATAACATATATGAAAACTGTGTCTCAGCAAGATATACAAAACAATGGAATTCATTATCAGAATGGTGCTGGTTATGGCAACGGTGGTGGTAAAATGTATGGAAATCTTGTCTCATAAAAATAGATAAATTCATTATTTTTTACTCGCTCATATTTCTATTTTAAAAGTCACCTAGATTAGGCGTATATTGTGGCAACTAAAAATAAAATTGCCATTTTGCTACGAGTGTGTGTGTTATTTTTCTACAAAACAGACCGTGACTCTTTTATAGGGAGAAACTAGATTTTAACCCGCGCTTTTAAAAGCGCGTGTTCTATTTTAAATGCTTAATTTAAATTATTTTATTAATACTTGTAATTCTTAAAGTCACAAGAAATAAAAATCACTCGCTTCTGAAATGGTGATCTTTAGGAGGACACTTTACACCATTGTTATTCAGAAAAGGAGATCTTTAATGATCTTTAGGGTTCCATAAGATTTAAGCCAAGACGGAAACGTTCCCATCGAAGACGTTCCATCAGAGGAGACTCTTTCAGATATCTTTATAGAGATTAACGAAAACGGTAGAGTGAAGAAGGTAGAAGAAAAAGGGACACACCATATAATTTAGGTAGGGTACTGTTAGCTGTTAGATTAGTCGGATGGTTTAGCTGATATACATGTAGAGAAATGATTAGGTTGAGCCATTGAACAAAATACATACTCGTGTAGATTAGGAGGTTCCTATATTGTTGTTGTTCTCAAATCTTATAAAATTGGGAAGATATTGTATTTATTAATTAGTAGAATCTATTAAAGCCTAATATCCTAACTACTTTCATATATAACATAAGGTAATATAGGAAATATAATATATGAATCAAAATTTGTTTCAATATACATTGGGAAATTAAAAATTTAATATATATTAATTATGAAAAAAATAAATAATTTTTTTATTCGAAACAACATATAAATCGATTTATGTTATTTCGTATAGATATATGTATACCGTGTACTTATTGTTAAAATATTAAATAAATCTTTTTTTTATTAAAAATCATTGAAGTTGTTACGATATCTATATTAAATCTTTAGAAAAACTAAATAATTTGTTAATGATAATTATAATTTAAAAGTTTGAAAATAAAGATAAATTTGATATCATTTTTCCAAAACTAATAATTCGTTAATGCAATCCCGCATTTTAGAGCTAACATATAAATAACATTGTTGTGGTTTAACTTGGAAATTTTTTTTTGGTAAATGATGTATTTTAAATATGTTCGTGCCCAAAGTTATGTATTTAAAAATATAGATGTATACATTGCAATAGATATTTGAAAAGAAAGTAACGTGAATTTATATATATGTAGTCTATACCATATGGGAAATTTTGATTTATTAATGGAGGAGATAACATAAAATATGTGGAAATTGTTGAAGTTTCCAAATGCAATAAGTTCGTTTAGTCCTTGTTTGATTATGATTTTATGACGTATGAAGTTAATTATGGAAACTGTTGCAATGTGATTGGTTTTGAAAATCTTTGATTTCGATTTACTGAATTTTAATGGGTGAAATTAATTTAAAAATTCTGAAAAAATAATAATAGCATATCATGGTAAATAAGTTGAAAATCAATGGCATAATCCTATTAGTGATTCTGCTTTAATAGTATAGATATATTGTCATGATTTTTTTTTTCAAAAATAATTAGTACAAACAAAAATCAATTTGAATATATATTTTTTACAAATAGAAACCAAATAATATATTACAATCGAATTTTAAATAAAACATTATTCTAAATATTAAAAGAAACAAATAAATTACACAAACTGATTTTTTTTGTCAAACAAGCAACAACCACATGTAAAAACTACAAACCCATTTATTTATTACACCACCTTATCTAATTCAGATTGGTTAGCGGTGATGAGATGGTGAGGCTGAACATGAAATTGACCTTGAGCTTGTGGCTGATCTTGAGATTGAGCTTGAGGCTGATCTTGAGTTTGAGATGGAGCTTGACCTAGAGGCTGAGGATGACGTCCTTGTGCGGTTGAGACAGTAGGAATGAAAGTTGAGGCTGGAGAACTTGCAGAATTATTTTGAGAGTTTCTCCTGTTGCAGCCATCTCGTCCTTGACATCAGTTTCAAACATAAATTAGTGTTAATTTCCACGGTAGATATGCGCACGGGCGTATCTCCATGTCTAGGTTTCAGGTTTAGCTTTAGTGAGACAGACACTGACTCAGAAGGATTAGTGTTCTTGAACTGAACACTGCTAAGATCATAAATGTTGACTTTGCATGTCTGTCCATGCTAAAAAGGAGCATAAACAATGGTGAAGTCAGTAAAGTACAATATTCAGTTATTTGAACAAACTATAGGAAACTGAAGCATGTACTTGATTATGTCATAATCCCTGACCATTAACTAATTAAGACACAAGTTCATTAACTAACCAAGACAATTACAAACATGTCTCCATGATCCTATCACAATCACAATTCAATAACTACGAAATAAGTAAAATCCATCTTGTATCAGCTTTTCAACGGCTTGCTCAACCTCCTAAATCAGGAACATATAAAGAAGAGAAAGAAGCAGAGTGGCAATGAAACTGCATAAAAAAGGTTTAGAGTAGTCCATTTTTTCCTCGCATTATCTAGGCATATGGGGTTTGCCGGTTTGTTATCAGGATCTTAACTACACAGTCGGACCAGGTTTGATCACAAAAATTGTATGACTAAACTGGTTGAACCAAAAGAATCAATAGAACGTGCATGGGGGCAGTGGTTGAAATGTGAGCCGATTTTTTCCGGATTTCATATTATAATATTGCTAAGAACCGAATAATCTTCTTTTCGTCGTTCTTGTGATTTTTTTGCCTTAGCATGCTGCAATGTCCCAGTATGTGAACTCATACCCATGCATGTCTTGTAGGCCACAGCACAATCTTCAACGAAAGGTCCATCTCATTGGTTTATATGTAAAAAGGTTGAGCACTAGTTCCTTGATTCGTCTGTAAAATCTTTGAGACAGAAATTGTGGCTACTATGTTGAGAGGTCCATTGGCTTGCCAACAAACAAAATAACTTTGATTCAAAAAGGATTTCTTGTGGTGTATGTAGAAGACAGCGTGGAGAAGAGAGATACGGTGCCAGCTTTTTTTTTGTTCTTGAACCAGCCTTCATCATTTCAGGCTAAAGTTTGATGAAGAGTTGGGATATGATCATCCCATGGGTGGCTTGACATCCCTTGTACTGAACATACTTATGTTACACACTATCTGCCACTAACTCATTGCAACCCGAAACTGTAGAAGTCAGTCACTATGGAAAGTTTTTATAACCACACAATGTCTTTGGAACTGTCTTGAACACAACAAGCAAACAAGAAAGAGTACATAGATGAGATCATCTAGCTGAGTGACTAATCACAAACACTAAACACATGGACTCTTTTTGTCAAATCCAAAAAAAAAAAACATTTTGATTCAGGTTTTGCTTTTTTCAGGGAACGCTGAATCTCCATTAGTGTCTACAAGACTAGAACTTGGGTTGTGCATAGGATTTTGCCATTTCTGAAGCTTCATATCTATAATTTTCACGGCCGAGTTAATCTGCAAGAAGAGGTCGGAATCAAAAGCTGATTAAAACCTCGACACTTTGGCAATGTTAAAACGAAATGTGAACAAGACAAGATTACTTACTGATTGTGAAGCTGTCTGAAACAGAGTTTTGCCCAAAGGAACTACACAAAACCTGTGTGTGTCCACCGATAATTCAGTTTGGGGGTTTTATAGATTTCTAAGAAGAAGAAAATGGTTTGACTTACATTCCTCTTCCGCCGGCGAGAGCTTCCTCGGATGGGTCCTTCCACTCGTCGACCCTACAAGCCAACCCAGAAGAATCAGTTGGGAAATTGATAAAAGAAGTGATACAAAAAAAAAGTGTAGAACTTTTACACCCAGCCGTAACGGCGGTCAAAGAGAAGGCGCCTGGAGGAGCTTTTTTCTGCGGTGTCTGGCGGTTCTATCATCTCTTTCCGCTTTACAGCCTCCACCGATAATAAGATCAGAGTGAAGGAATGAATGGTGGACACTATAACTATAATGGGCCTGTTGATAATTAAAGGCCCAATACTTTACCCCATAACAAGTAGTTGCGCTAACCAAAAATCCAACCGTAACGCTTGACAAAAGCTCTTAATAATTAGATTAAAGGAGAGAGATCGACGATTACAGTTAAACCGTTTTAAAAAAAAACGGTTAAACCAGTTCATTTGGTTCACGAGGGCGAGATAAGGGTTCGTGCAAGCCCCAACGTAAGATTTTGATATCGGGCCTTAATATTGAAAGAGAGCGTGAGCGCCAGACGTCATTAGGCGCATGTGACATGGATACCAAACTCTCGAACTCATGTTACTAAAGAAAAAGACAAAAGTACCCTTTCATCAGAAACGCAGGAGCACCACACCAACCCTCATCGCCTTTTATCCTTCTGTTCTGCTTTAGAGATAGTCACAGTCTCGTCTCTATCGCCTTTTTTCTCTCACTCACTGACTACACGCCAAAGCTTAAAGACTCCTCTCTCTCTCTATGGCTTCCTCTCTCACTGCCGCTGGCACTCAGCCCTCTGCCCCTTCTTTCTCTGGCCTCCGCCGTACTTGCCCCAAGCTCGACGCCGCCGTCTCCTTCTCCCACCGCGTCAACTCCTCTGTCCGTCTCGTTTCCTCCTCGCACCGGTCTCCTAGAGGCGTTGTCGCCATGGCCGGATCCGGAAAGGTGCTTTCAACCTCTATAAAGAATCTGAAAAGATTCCCCCTAGATGATCAATATGTGTTCTTTGGACTGTACTTGTGTTTTGTCTGATCAGTTGGTTCTCTATCTTATGTTGCAGTTTTTCGTTGGAGGAAACTGGAAGTGTGTAAGTACATTTGTTCTAAGGAATCCGAATCATCATCTTTCATCTCTTTTTTTTTCTCTCTGCCTGAAACTAACAGTCTCTTGTGGCATGTGTTGTAGAACGGTACTAAGGACTCCATCACCAAGCTTGTCTCTGACCTCAACACCGCCACCTTGGAACCAGATGTTGGTGAGAGAGAGTTTCTAACTCTACTCTTCCTATTTCCTAATCATTGCAATTCCCTATTGATGTAAATGTATTTTAATTGGGACCAATTTGTTTATTTTAAATGATACGTGTAGATGTTGTTGTGTCGCCTCCGTTTGTGTACATCGACCAAGTCAAATCATCCTTGACAGACCGTATCGAAATATCTGGTCAGAACTCTTGGGTTGGGAAAGGCGGTGCCTTCACCGGCGAAATCAGCGTGGAACAGCTCAAAGACATTGGCTGCAAGTGGGTCATTCTTGGCCATTCCGAAAGGAGGCATGTCATCGGAGAAAAGGATGAGGTCAGTTATTGAATAAATAAAATATTCACAACTTGGAAGTTAGTTTGTTCATTTTCTTTTGTCAACGGCAATGTTCTATCAAATAGTTTATTGGGAAAAAAGCTGCTTACGCGTTGAGCGAGGGTCTTGGAGTGATAGCTTGTATCGGGGAGAAGCTAGAAGAGAGGGAAGCTGGCAAGACTTTTGATGTTTGCTTCGACCAATTAAAGGCCTTCGCTGGTATTACACACACACATGTTTTGTCTTTTTCTTACTGTTTCATGGTTCAAACCATGTATTACTCATGTTTTGTCTTTTTCTTACTGTTTCATGGTTCAAACCATGTATTACTCATGTTTTGTCTTTTTTTTTTTAACTTACTGTTTCATGGTTCAAACCATATATTTAAAAGCAGTGTAATTTATATATTTTGTGTGTGATTTTCATCAGATGCGGTGCCTAGCTGGGACAAGGTAGTGGTTGCATACGAGCCAGTATGGGCGATTGGAACTGGCAAAGTTGCATCTCCCCAGCAAGCACAGGAAGTCCATGTAGCTGTCCGTGACTGGCTCAAGAAGAATGTCTCTGAAGAAGTTGCTTCCAAAACAAGGATCATATACGGAGGTGCGTTTTAGTTTTTCTTTTGTTTAGTTGTCCACCCCTCATGCAGTTGAACTTTATGATGTGATTATTTTCCTTTACAAACTGTCAGGTTCTGTCAATGGAGGCAACTGTGCTGAGCTTGCCAAAGAAGAAGACATTGATGGTTTTCTTGTCGGCGGTGCCTCCTTGAAGGTTAGTATTGTGAATAGTGAGGTTGGTTGATTGAATATAATGTAACCCCACGTTTGATGTTGACTACTATAGGGACCTGAGTTTGCGACCATTGTGAACTCAGTCACGTCAAAGAAAGTTGCTGCTTGATTGACAACTTTCCGCACGTCTCCATGGAACGAATGAGAGGATGAAATAAAAGGGAGGTTGGCGAGCTTGTTGTTGTTGTGTTCTTAGTTGTTCTTGAACTAATAATGAAAAAAACAAAAATTGATTCATGAGTTCTGGTTTGAAGGAAGTTTAGTTTCCGGCGAGAAAAAGGGTCTTTGGTTTAAGATCTTTCTTGTAACTTATAAAGTGATTACACTATTTACTTGTGAATTCAAGAGTCCTTTTTCTATATAATCTTTAAAAATAATTCTCAAGACACACTTAAAAGTGAATAAGCCTACTTCTCAACGGAGGCCATTGTTGAAGTCATTCGTGACAGGGGTGGGCGTTCGGGTACCCGTTCGGGTACCCGTTCGGGTTCGGATCGGGTATTTCGGATTTTCGGGTATTTCGGTATAGAAATGTAATACCCGTTCGGGTATTTCTTTACTTCGGGTCGGGTTCGGGTATTTTTAGTTCGGGTTCGGGTATTTCGGGTCGGGTTTTCGGATATTTAGATTTTGGAAAAAAAATTTAAATTTTTCATTTCTCAAGTTTTTTTTGTATTTAAAAAATATAAATTTCACTTAACTGATTTTTTATTTTCTAATAATTGAATTATTAATAAATTTGAAGATAACATTTTACAAATAAAAGATAATAAATTGATTATTATTTTAAATTTTGGATGTAACTTTTGTTAATGCATGAAATAAAAATCTTGACATGCATTTTAAGTGAGTAAAAATTCACCTTTTTCTAATTATATGTAAGTTATCTAATTTTAAACTATGTGCATAATAAAAATAAACATTTTGAATAAAATTAAAGAAGTAAACTAGGAATATAGACCTAAGTATACATATGTTCGGTTATCTTCGGATATCCATTCGGATCCGGGTATTATCCGTTCGGGTTCGGATACCCAATCTCTCCTAATTCAATACCCGTTCGGGTATTTTGCTACTTCGGTTCGGTTTCGGTTCGGGTTTTTTCGGTCGGATTCGGGTACGGGTTCGGGTATCGGATAAAATGCCCACCCCTAATTCGTGATGAATCATTGTAATTAAATGCCCTTTTGAATAAGAATTGTATGCAAAATCCTCTTGTTAATGTTGTTTTTTTTTGTTCAAAACCTCTTGTTAATGTTGTTTTGTTCTATTTTCTTTTGCATGAACAAAAAATGCATGAATGAGCCAAAAAAGAGGTAACGTATGCAATGCATGAACAAAAAAGAGGTAACGTAACCCTAAAACTTCCTCAAAGACAAACTTAAAACTCTTTAAAAACGCCAAAAGCTGAAGTCTATAAGCTGTAAAGGAGCCAAAAAGGCTCTCTTTTAGTTCTTCTTGCTCTTTGATTTCCCAGACAATGTCTTGGCCAAATGAGT
This sequence comes from Raphanus sativus, assembly GCF_000801105.2. NCBI lineage: Eukaryota > Viridiplantae > Streptophyta > Magnoliopsida > Brassicales > Brassicaceae > Raphanus > Raphanus sativus. The sequence goes on along the minus strand of NC_079514.1, from coordinate 32,496,530 downwards.
TCCCTGAAGGCACAACAACACAAACTTCAATCCCAACGAAGAGGAAACAAACTCTACAAATAAGAGAGAGATAGAGAAAGAGAGTTGCTAACCTCGAGCCACTCGTCCAGTGATGCGTCGACAGACCTTGTTCCTACTTCCACCTTTGACACCTTTTTGGTTTTCTGGTAAAAGAGGGAGATTGTCAGATAAAATTTCACAAAATAGGGACTGTAAACACACACAATTTAAAATGCTCAAAACATGATATGGGAATATACCTTAGTGAGACGCTGAACTTGGCTGTATGCCCATAGACCGAGGAGGAGGAGGAGAGCAATCCCAAGTGTTATAAGGAAGACAGACTCACCGCTGAGAAGACCTCCAGATTCAACCACCTCAATGGTTCCATTGTAGAAGACATTCTGGTATGCCTTCCCTTCCACGTCGTAGATAACATAACCCACCAGATCAAATGCTCCAGGCTGTGCAACAAGGAGGAGTTTGATCACAGTTGTTGTTATTTTTTTTCTAAGATGTGTTTTAGTTGTGGGATGTGTCTGTTACCTGTAGGTACTGGCTGACAGCAAAGACGTAGGAGAATGTTGCTTGAACTGAATATGGGATGGAGGCATTGTTGATTCTCTGCAAAAAATAAAAGGAGGGGGACAGCATGAGAAGATGAGGAAACAAATATTTTCTTGTGACAACGGCCTAAAACCAAGAGCAATAGGAAAACATGCATCCAGTGTAAAAAAAAAATGACTATCCAGATGTTGAATATTACAAAACAAGAAGAGACAAAATGGAAGAAGAGGAAAAGGGAAATTACCAGGACGGTAAGATTCTGAACCAACAACTTATGATCATAAGGAAGATGAACGCTGGCCCTAATTCCCATCACACCAACTCTAGATTTCCCTGTGAGGCAATTTTGGAGAGATATTTAGAAGATTTGTTTTTGTTAACAAAGCTAAAAGAAAACACAAAAGAGGAGATCAGGTACCATCATTCCTGAGAGCAACAATGAGCTCAGTATCTTCTCCAGCTATAACCACTGCAAGGGAAAACAAAATGGGAATTAAAAAAATCTTTAAAGAAAATGGCAATAATGATCACAAAATTTCAAAATGGGATCTCTTACATCTACCACTGTTATGGGGGAAAACAGAGACAGTCTCAACTCCTGGAGCTGAGGTCAAGTTGAGATCCAAGTCCTGGTCATCTTCCTCGGCACCAGAATCACTGTGTTCTCCCACAACATCGTCAACAATGCTGGAATGATCATCGTCCACTTGACATCTAGCAACTGAGAACAAAAGAAAAGAAACAAAAACGCATCATCAATCTATCGATATATCCTGACACATGGAAGAAGTTGCAATTCAAAAAACGTTACAGGTAATTAGCAAACTTTCGTTAAATAAGAAAATATCTTGCGATTGGCAACAGCAACACACAGAAAACGACAGATTTGTTATAATTATAAATCGCGAGCTAAAGAACTCGGATCCGTAACTACGATTCAGGATCTAGATCCGTTCAGAAGCATCGGATCGGAACCAAACCCGAAACTAGAAGAATGCGACTTATTTTAAAATCGGGATCTAGATCCACAACACGAGATAACCAATGAGAGAGAGAATGAGGAGAGACCTTGGAGCAGAGGAGATGCGAGGAGAAGGAGAGCCAGAAACAAAACCCTAACGTTCATCTTCATCTTCTTCTTCGCCTCTCTTTTTTTTTTTTCTTGTTTCCCTCAGGTCAACGGAGATTTTTTTCACAAAGGAGAACAAACACTCGCTTCCTCGATGCTATTTATGCTAATACAAACAATAAAGTGTAATTTTTATTTCTGAATGAAAAAAAACCACAACCATAGAAACTCGAGCAACACGACAGCGTTTTCTTCTAGAATATTTACTATAATATTATATACGTCACACAATTACTTCTTTTTTATTATAGATGATTACAATTAGCAGATATTTATCTTCTAAAATATTTTAGGTATTCTTTATCTTTAGACAAAAATTTTTTTTTTCTTTTTTGCCTTTATATAAATAGTTTATTATTCAAAAAATAAATTAGGTATATTATCTGTGAATGCAAGACATAATAATTTAATAAATATTTATAAGTAGATTTATTATCAATTCAAATATGATTAAAATAAATTATTGTTCATGCATTAAAATATTTAATAATAAAATTAAATAACAATTTATTTTATATATTATAAAGCTTTTCATCAGAATAGAAATGTCTTTTTATGTAAAATTTGTATTCGCCCATATGCAAAATAAATTTGATAACACTCATGTAGATAAAATTATATATAATATGTATAAGAATTTATATATTTTTTAAAGTTTGATGTAAAATATTTTTTGGACAACACATTATAAACTACTTTAGACTATAATAATTATTAAATCAATAATATTCGTTTAATTTTAATATTTTATAATGCAAAGTATATTATATAATAATGATGAGTACCAAATCAATGAAACTTTTATGATATAAATTATTTTGGATAATATGATATAAAATATTTTTGGATAATATGATATAAAATATTAAATTGGAATTTTTAATAAATTTAATTATTTATTAATGAAAACAACAATTTTAATGCTTTGACTTTTTAACTTTTAACACGAAAGTTTAGAGACGAAAAATCAATTCACAAATAATAGCATAGATAGATATTTAAAAATATTTTTCTATAACAACACGTCAACACGTTATCATCACTATTCTATTTTTTATTTTTTTATAAATATCGACTGATCCGGTCGGTTCCGTGGATATAATAGACTAACTGAAAGCGTACCACATTTTGTGACCCGAGTTTTGAATATTTTTTAACTAATGCTAGAAGGTGTATCGATCATCTGCTATGACCCACTATTCTATTCGGAGTATTGCATCTATTTGTCTTAAATCTCTGTGCACTAGTAAAAGTCCAGTATTCGCTGGTACGGTATGTTTTTTTACCGATTTATAAAAATTAATTTTTCTATATAAATATGTATTCTTATAAAAAAGTAAATTAGGTTTTGAAGCTGGTATAAATACGAATTTAAGAGTTTATAAGATTATTAATTCACACAGTAATAAAAAAAACAACGGTGCATTCGTTTTGTTCTTTTGATTTCTTATAAGGATTAATTCGCGTTCGTTCACACCACGAGCATTTGATTTCGTTCTTCATCTCAATCTTTATAATCCTCTCGATTTCCATTAAGGCTTCTTAAACAAATATCAAATCATTTACTTTACGAACAAGTATGCTTGTTCTTTTCATCCCAATGCCTCTCCACCACTTTACCCGCATGCGACTTCAAACCACAAACATACATATGTTTACAAACCTTTCTTTATACAACCACTACTTTTGTTTTCTCATGCAATTTATGTCACATACCTCGTCTTTCTCGATCTTTGCATCTGCAATTGTTCTCACGTCTTCATGCACATCAAAGTGAAAAGCTATTAGGAAGAAGGGCTCGAGGAGAGTTTTTCTAAATAAAAACTTCATGAAAACATTGTCAACAAGGCATTACCGGTCCACTCTTCCCCCTGGCCTTGTTAATGATCAGCTTGTAGAAACTGTGTTGCTACATTTTTGCATATAAACACCCCCTTATGTTTATGTTTTACTACTGGAAACTGGGACAAACTTTTAATTGCTCTTGTTCACGAATCCACTGCTTCTTTAGCCTTTCACGTTCAGCTTGTTCCTCTGCCTTCCCGCTCACTGAAACAGCCACAGATTAATAAGAATTGCTTGCTGCATAAGCAGACAATGAAGACAGAGAGAGAGAGACCTGTCAGGCAGGAAATTAATTACCACTGAGGGGTCCTTGCCAAGTTTTCCGAAGCGCAAGTTCACTGTCCCAGAACTCTCTGCATAAATAGTGCACGGGACAGAAGTTACCAACTATGTTATATAACTCAAGAGGCTATGCGCCAGCAAGCTATTTTTGCATGTCAAAAGCCCCTCCAACAAACAATTCTAGAACTAAAGTCTCCTAATACATGATGAGATCCATTGTTTCAGCGGAAGATGGGACAGTGGTTTGAATGCCTGTTTTACAAAAAAAAAAAAAAAAAAAGATGGGACAGTGGTTTTAATTTAGTGATAAGCGGGAGCTTCCCTTAATCTTTCTCTTCTTGCTACGCCATTCAGCTTCTATTTGCTTTTGCAGCCTCCGTATCCTCACCCCATCTTGCGACGTCCCCACGTGCCCGTCCCCCATTCCCGACATCTTCCTTCTCTCCTTCGCTAGGAGCTCAGTTCTTCTCACTTCCGACCGTAAGTGAGAGCTATTTTATGAAAACTGCTTGTGCTCGTTTTAGGCTTTTAATGTTTTCTTTTGGGCCTTATAAATATTTATTAGGCCTATTATGATTTCGTTTTTGATATGTTGTCAAAACATTTAGTAGAACAACATTTAGCGACAGAGACTTCAGTCTCATCGCCTCTAATGGCGGAAAACCTTGGCGATTTGATCCGCCATAACCTCTGCTCTCTCCATCGGCCTCGACAACGTCTCCATACTGTCAGATTCTCTGAAGCTAATCAACACCATCAACAGGAAGGAGATGAATCTAGAGATCGTGGGAGCTTTGAATGATATCTACCAACTATCCTCCGCTTTTAATTTCATCGCTTTTTCTTTCATTCCAAGATCAGCCAATGTTTGGGCTGATCAATCTGAAAAACAGGGTTTATGGGCCATAAACCCATTTTAGTTTTAAATGAATGAAAGTCTGGTTTGCACAAAAAAAAACAACACCTCGCATGATTGGCCCGGTTTATATATTGTGGGCATGCTGCATGCAAGACCCATATCCGGCCTGGTTGAGAGAAAATTGTTGTCACAAACTCCTTTTTTATGTCACTACCAAACATTATAAATGTAAACTTATAAAAATAAGCTATTTAGTAGAGATTTAGTGTGATGTGTGGATCCCTAGAAAAGTAATGAACAATTTATGGTAGGAGACGAGTGATTAGACACACCATCTACAAAACTATGCTATTTATTAAATGTTTGTTATATTCTTTAATTCATATTAGTTACAAAATTATCAATCCGAAAGGCTATAGGCGCTCGTTATGTTGAAGCTAAGTAAGGATCTTGGGGGAAACATTTATCAAATAAAGTTGGTTACATACTAGTACTTTGTGAGTTAGATAAAAATTAGCTTAACTTGGAACAGAAGATATGCTTCCCGAATTTGATCGACAATAGAGAAATTAACCGATAATCCATTTGGGTATAATAAATATGGTGTATATACACAACTTATATGAAGTAGTTGAGAGAATATATATGTAGGTGGAAGAAGAATAACAGGCAATGCATTTGAGCTGGCTTTTTCTGTTAGCATGAATTGTGGCTGAGGGGACTTGCCTTGCCAGCTCCAAAAGACAATAAGAAAGTAATGTTGTTCATTTCTACCTTCTAACCAATAACCATATATTATTAATTGATTACATAAATTCATCTCTAACAAGTTAAAAACAATATATTTTTTGTTTTTGCATAAGATTTGTTACCGTTGTTACTTGGATCATGCGCTCACATGCCGGCGGCCTTTTGGCCATAGTTTAGTAAATACATGACTTTCATTTAAGCATTTGAGGTGCGGAAATATTTCCAACAACATTTATTCACACTGTTACATCTCAAATTCTACTTTGTATATATTAATTTACACATTTTTCATATATTTACGAGAGTAATAGATATTAGTTAGAAATTCGTTTTTTGGGATAATCAACAAGTTACGGACCTAGTATATAGCTAGCGAGTTATTCATAGTACCATCGGTTTAAAATTCATAAATGGGTTAGATTATTGCCCTTGCCTGACACCTGGTGCTCAATCTTAATTTATCTTAACTCACCAGAAACTATATAACTTTACTTTGTCATTTTAATTTATGCACACATTAAGGTGATGAGAATAAAAAGGAGTGTGTTGACATGCGTGAATCTCCCTATCTGTTTTTTTTTGGGAAAAATATATTATCCTCTCATGTGATCAGATTTATCTTGGGGTAGGTAGTACGTAGACACTTTTTATACTCTACTACTTATGTATGATCAATAAAATACCTAAATCGAGTACGAATCAAATTAGAAAATGATAAAGAAAAAAGCTCGTACACTCACGTGGCTACGGCCTACGGTAACACACCAGGAGCAATAGAGTAAAATGGTGAAAAAGATAGAAATAAATTTTAAAGAATTAAGTGACAAAAAAAAATTTAAGAAATTAATGGAGTAAAGTTTCCCACTTGTTAAAGTGGAGGGAGAATTTACTATAGTTTCTTTCATTTTTAAAGTAATGGAAAACTTATTTCACCTAATTGGTAAAATTTGAATTAATGTAGAGTAAAATATTTATTCTAACATGTATATCCAGTCACACCTCAAGTATTTTTTTGACTCGTAAAAGAAAAAATAAAAATAAGTCATGGAATTCAGTGTTATTAGGTTCAGAAAATATTAGCTCTAAATCCTAAAGACCTATAAATAGACAAAAGACGATCTCACAGAATCATATCATTTGCTATCTCCTCTAGTAATAACTATTATCAGCTACGATACGAATCCGATTATGAGGATACTATCGGGACGCGGGGGAGGTGCTTTCTGCCTCCTCTTTGTGCTTGTTCTTTGTTCAGCGGTTCGTTCTCTCGGCCGTGACGTCGATGTCGTTGGCTACGCCGAAAGTAACAAGAATAAGAGCCCCCATGCATACTTAGGTATTGTATTAAGTCTCTCTATAAACACATGATTGCTGCCTATTACGTGATGATATGTTGCTTTGTACAGAGTGCATGCTACTGGTATTCGGGTCTATAAATGTTCCTTCTAGGTCCACATATATAATTGCTTGATTATTCATGAAAATGAAAAAGTCCATATACACACATCTTTTTGATAATGAATATGGTATTCTTCTTAATTATATTCAATCTGAATTTTCGTTGCATTGATAATCTTAACCCTACAAAAAGAAAAAAAGAATCTTAGCCCTACAGCTTACGTTTTTTGTTGGACTGAACTGGTGAACAGGACTCCGAGTAACCATAGAATGCAAGGCGGCCGAGACAAAAGATCACTTTGTTACAAGAGGAAGCGGAGAAGTTGACGAGACAGGAAAGTTTAGTCTCAGTATTCCACATGATGACATGGTTGGAGAAGACGGAAACCTAAAAGAAGCTTGCTATGCTCAGCTTCACAGCGCTTCAGGGAACCCTTGTCCAGCCCACGACGGCATCGAGGCCTCTAAGATCGTGATTTTATCGAAGGATGGAGAAAACCACGTTTTGGGGATCAAACAAAATCTTAAATTCTCACCGGAGATTTGCTTCTCAAAGTTCTTGTGGGATATGCCTAAGTTCCCTTTGCCACCACCGCTTAAAATTCCTCCATTTCCTAAGATCAAAAAGCCTTGTCCCCCAAAGATAAAGCTTCCACCATTGCTCCCTATTTACAAGCCACCGGTGGTGATCCCCAAGAAGCCGTTCCCACCAAAGATCGCACACAAGCCTTCAGTGCCCACCTACAAGCCGCCAGTACCTATCTACAAGCCACCAGTACCTATCTACAAGCCACCAGTACCTATCTACAAGCCACCGGTGGTGATTCCAAAGAAGCCGTGTCCGCCACTTCACAAGCCGATCTACAAGCCCCCAGTGCCTATCTACAAGCCACCGGTGGTGATTCCAAAGAAGCCGTGTCCGCCAAAAGCTCCGCTGCCTAAATACAAGCCGATCTACAAGCCCCCGGTGCCAATCTACAAGCCACCGGTGGTGATTCCAAAGAAGCCGTGTCCGCCTAAAGCTAAGGTGCCAATCTACAAGCCGCCGGTGCCCATATACAAACCAATCTACAAGCCACCAGTGGTGATTCCAAAGAAACCGTGTCCACCACTTCCTAAGCTTCCGCCTTTCCCACCTAAATACATTCCACACCCTAAGTTTGGGAAATGGCCTCCTTTCCCTTCTCATCCTTGAAGTGAATGATGCCAGAAAAATAATATTTGGTTGCATGTTGCTTTGTTAAATTCTACGTAGATGTTCCATGTTTCTATTTTTACGTTTATTTTTCTCTATATGTTTTAATAAAAAATGTAATATCTCTTTGTGTTTATTTCTATTAAAAATCTTTAATGTACGAGAAGTATCAATTCTTTATAATTTTATCGCTAAAATTTGTTGTAATAATATAGAATGTGGTAGGATTAATCTAGGAGACGTGTATGAAGCTTCCATTGTAGCCGACCATTTTTAACCCAGTATATCCTTTGTATGATTGTATCGACCATTGAGCTATAGCTTATGTAATAACGTTTTATTGGGAAGTTTTAACATATACCTTTTGTACATACATAGATGTTCGTTTTGGCCAAAACATTATAAAATACATATGGGTTCATTTGAGATATAGACTATTTTAATTTACTTCAAGTCATATCTTAATCTAAATATATATATATATATATATATATATACATACATATATGTTCATTCTTATATCAAATATACAATTGAATAACATTGAAATTTGCTTTTTCAAAAAAAAGAAAAAACATTGAAATTTTCTACTTCCTCCGTTTTATGAAGATGTATGTTTTAGAAACAAATATTTAAAATTTATATTATTTATTTATTTTAGTATATTTTTATCAACTAATAATGATTAATTGTAAACTTCAAAAAAATAATTAAATTTTAAATTTTTTTTATGGTTTAGAACTATAAAAATAGACAATCACAAAAAACTATATATTTATAACTAAGATTTAATATGTTTTATTAATATGTATAAAAATTCTAAAATATATGGATTATTTTGAAACAAGAGGAGTAAAATTTAAAATAAAATAATTGCCATTAAATTACAACACTTAATAACATTGTTGATGATGTAAAAAAACATTGTTGATATCAATATAAGCAGGTTTTTGTGATAGTCCAACAGAAATTGAAAAACAAAGCATAGAAGATGGAGTTTCTTTGTTGTATGGCGATATTTTTACATTGGATTCAAGACCGGAAAATGTTTAGTGTCGTAAACTGGATAAGATCAACATAATACATCAAAAGAAACCTGTGTTTTTTTCTGCGATGAAGATTCAAAGTTCGCAAAAAGTTAATAGAGTTGATACTCTAGCAAAAAGAAGACCTTGGAAGAATTGGTACAATTTACATCATTTTGTCAGTTGTTGTTTTCTCATTACCTTATGTATTATTTGTATATCTTCATGTTTACAATCTAATTAATAAATTTAAGTTATTAAAAACAAAAAAAGGAAGTTATGGTGGGCTTGTTGGTTCCATTTGTAATTTAGTACTATGCCAAAGAATAATTCACTTGAAGTTCAACAAAAGTAAAATTTGCTATGGATGGAGAAAGAGTTACAAATGCTGTGGAGTCGGCTCTGTATTATTATTTTTTGACATTTTAGTATTTTCATTAGTCCACTAATTAAATTAGAGTAAACACATATATCAAAACAACAATTCTTTTTATTGGTAAATAAATCAAAATGATCATTATTATTTATTTAATATGGTATACAATTAAATTTAAATAACATTTATATATAGTATATTTTTAATGTGAATATATATTATTTTTGAGTAATATTACAATATTTTAACAAAGACACGTGTTATCACTAAAATGTTTCTTAAAATTCCTACAGAAACATATTGATCAATCTAAACATATACTCTTTCTGTTTCATATTAAGTGTCACTTTAGCTCATTTTTCTTGTTTCATAAAAAATGTCATTCTACAATACCAATGCTATTAATATAATATTTCAGCTCAAAATTAATTACAAAATACATTTATTTTATGAATAAATCTATTTATCTAAAATACTATTGGTTAGATATGTGACATTAATGAAAATATAAATGCATTTTAATGAGTTTCTTAATATGTGTAAAAAGTGTATGAGTGACACTCTTTGTGAAACGAAGGGAGTATTACACTTGTCACTAAAATATTCATACAATTAATTAATAGTGTATAATTAATATTTTTCATCCTTTCCTTAGATAAAACTTACGAAATTACATAATATGATTAATATATAAATATGAAACTAATGATTTTCATAATAAAGATTTGATAATAATTTGTGTATCCTTCATCATTTCTTTTTTAAATTTTATATTATTAAATTAATTTAAATAATCACATTAATCATATGATAAAAATTAATTAATAGTGTATAATTAATATTTTTCATTTTTCCTTAAATAAAATTTACGAAATTAACTAATATGACTAACATATATATGAAAACTAATGATTTTCATAATAAATATTTGATAATAATTTGTGTATTTTTCATCATTTCTTTTTAAAGTTTATATTATTAAATTAATTTAAACAATCACATTAATCATATGATAAAAATTTATATATTTTATTTATGTTATATTTTGAATTTAAAAAAATTATAAATTACTAAAACTGTTAGAAATCCCACATTATTTTTTATGTTTAGTGGTTTAAAATGCTTATCATAAAAACAAGATACAAATGATCATAAAACAATATGAGTAAAAAGTCTCATTTAATAGATATTCAAAATAATATATATAAATATATACGTATATGTTAAATTATATGCCATAACAAAATACATAAATATTTGAATTTCAAAACTTGCATTGAACAAGAATTGAGAAATTAATATTTTAATTTCATAATTTGTAGTGAATTTTCAAGAACATTTATATAATTTAAAACTATTAAAAGTCACACAAATTTTTTTTTTATTATCAATGATTTAAAAATTTTATTATAAAAAGATACAAATGATCATAAAAATATATAGTTAGGTTGTTTCACTTAATAGATAGTCATATTAAAATATATTATATGTCTATATTAATATCATTTAAATTTAATTATATACTATACAAAATAGATAAAAGTGATTGTTTAGATTTAATTATCATAAAGTAATTGTAAATAAACAAGATTGATTACTTTAATTTATGTGTTTACGTCAATTTAATTGTATACATAATAATTAATGGTTTCTTATATTCAACATCTATTTATTATTTTGTTATTTTATATTATGTAAAATAATATTAAATAATTAATAAATACGTAAAAACAATTTGTATATATAATATTGATTTCGTGTAAGGCGCAAATCTTTTTTTTTTTTTTTTTTTTAAGGCGCAAATCTTAAACTAGTTATTATTATTATTATTCAAACTACAGAAATGTGGAATTCGTAAAGCTTTAACACACATGTTATTCAAGGACACATATAATATTAACTTCAACGACGTGGATTTTTTTCATACTCGCTCATATTCAAATACAGACATGTATGTAAGTTATTCAAAAGCTTTGAGCACACATATCCAAATCAAGGGCATTTGGCGTTCAGACCTGGACCACCATAGTAGAAATTAAGCCCCCAATTAGTTCCATTACGTCCTGCCTTAATGCTGTAACAGTTATCATTGGTAGTCATGGGAAACACTTCTTGTGGTTCTCTCAGAGTATTGGTTTTGTCAACTGTCATAAGATTCCTGAAATAGCTCGCTTTTCTATAACCTTCATTTGCAAAATGTCCACTTCCCATATACGTTCTCGTGTGTTTCCCACCGGTCTTCTCGTTAACTATTTCACCTCCCCATTCAACTTCTGTAGCTCCCTTTCCTAGAGAACTGAATAACTTAGCAGGCCAGTAGCCAACAAGCTCTTGGTTAATCTGTAGCCACCAGCAATCACCATCCTAGATATAATCGACAATCAATTTTGGGTTGAGATGCAGTATTAAATATAAGAACTCAAATAAATCCTATTGTCAATAAAATAAAAAAAAAGAAATTATATACTATGTTAGTACCTTCCATATTGTTACAAGGACCGAGATTTGAATACCTTCGTACTTTGAGACGCTTTTGAAGGCTCCACCTACAGTGATACGATTGCTCGTTTGAACGAAACCTGGGCAGTTGGTGTTGTAGCACCCTGTCTTTTGATAATTATCGGCCTATTTTCAAAATAAATAAATATGTTTTCCATTATGATCATCATCTTTCAACATATTCTTAAATCTGCACGCATGAAAATAAATATGTTTTCCATTATGATCATCATCTTTCAACATATTCTTAAATCTGCACGCATGAAAACTAATAACAGTGTTCTAAAATATGGTATAGACGTTCGTCTAAACAGCTTTTAAGTGCTATATGGTAAACGGCTGTACCGTTTTAATATTATAGTGTGTATTTATTTTATTCGAGCGTATAATAGCATTTAGGTGGACATTTAGACGATCTACACGGACACTTAAACGGATTTTAAACATTATTATTTAAAAAACTAAATTATTAATATTATTATATATTTTGTTAATGTTGTGATTTATATTACTCTTAATTATTTTATGTATTTATATGATTGTAGATGTTAGTTTAATTGTTTGCAAAATCATTCTAAATTTATCATATATATTTAAAATGCTTTTAATTTTTGTAATTTAAAACTATCTATACATGTTAAACTATATACCTATCATTAAAAATATCTAAAATAGAGCTTATGTTCAGTTTTCTAAAATTAATGTATGTATATTAATATTATATTTTATATTTTAGATAAAATTATATATCGTATATGTCCCATTTAATCAGAAGTACGCACTATACGCTATAAGTACATCTGTTGTGTGATATGAGCACTAAGAGCATGATTATTGCAATTTTGCAAAAGTCTTTAGCAAAAGTCCTTAATACACATATATGTTTGTATATGTATATGTATATACGCATATATAATATATACATATACATATATGTGTATTAAGGACTTTTGGTAAGAACCTTTGCAATAATCATGCTCTAAGGACACTATTAACGGGAAGTTTTTAGATCATGATTATCGCTATAACCGTAGTGCACGGTTTTAGGCTCAATATTTTTTATCTGATTAAAATAATGCACCAATCGTGGACCGTCACGTGTCAGTGGGGTCCGCGAACAGTGCAAAAAATAGACCAAGTCGATCCTTATTTCATGATTTCTGAAACCGATTTTAAATTTTTTTGTGGGATCCAGATCATAAAATTTGTTAAGAAACCCACTAATTTTCCGCGATAATCATGCTTTTAAGAGTTTCTTCAGACCAAACAAAAGCAAAAGTAAGAGACAGACCGATGAAAAGCGGAAAATGGTTTCTAACTAAGATACTCTAAAATAAAATTTAGCATACTCATCAAAACTATGGCACATGGCTATTGGATACACCTTCTAGTAACAATAATAATCTAATTAATATGTTTTAAAACCAATAATTTATTTTTAAGAAACTTAGATAATATCTACCATTGACCATGCTCTAAGTGCTTTTAGAACAATGACTAAGAAACACTTTTTATTATTTTTTTTTCCTTTTGACAAAATAGTCTATTTTAAATTTAATTTAATTCTAAATACCAGGTTATAACCCACAGGCTTATCCATAGGGTTTTTTACCCTGAACTTTTCGACGATAAATTTTTATTATTTTAGTATGGAATAAATAATTAATTAAATTTTGATTAAAAAAACCATCCATTAAATGACATGTAGTAATAAGGGTTCTTGGATTCTAATGGATACTTTTTTTTCTTCTTGAGAAATTTCATCTAACAGATCTTTTTTCCACTAAAAAAGAACTATCTAAATAAATAGTATCAAATCTTCAGATGTTCTATGCTCTATAAAATAACAGTCAAATTATATATTCTACTATTAGCCAGTAGCTAGTGAGCCGTTTAAAATTTTAAATGATTAGCTTTTTAACATATGTGTAGAAAATGGGAACTTACCGTCCAGTAAACAAATAATCTTAGATTATTATCACCATATAGTCCTGGAAAAACCTGTAAATTAAGGCAAACAAAGGTGGTGCTAATTTAAATGTTTTGCATATGAACAAAGATGTAGTTAATTAGGATGGAGGACAAGAGAAGTACAAGACCTGAAAACCAGCTTCAATTGTGTTAAGATGAGTGCCAACTCCAGAAGAAAGCCAAGTCTGAGCCAAGCTGAACTCGTCGCGAACTTGAACTTTTGGTTTCCATATATTCACTGCAAATTTTGTCCCGAAATACTTTCCTTCCTTGCAATTCATGACCGCGTACTAAACCAGCTCCAAAAAGAATGGGAAAATTTGTAAATTAAGCACAAGAGAAACTATAAAGCTAGTGTCTAATACAAGGACATATTATATAAATAAAAGGTGTACCTCGTGGCCTTTACTTGGATCATACGTAATATATTCATGAACACTACTTGAACCATATAAAAGGATGCCTGGAGTCGTCATCTTTTTCCCAAAATTCCCAATGGATTTTGATCGTAAGATATCTTCTTTCTTTATTCTTCTTATCGAAACCGCATTTTCTGGGCATATTCCATTCTTGTGCCACGCCTGAGTAACATTTGTATAATTCTTGGTGTACCAAGACGTACTTTCCGGAATAAAGCTCGGTCTCATCTACGTTTGAAAACTTGACGTTTCAACATCTATCATCATGCATATGTATATATATAAACAATAAGATAGATCGTTAATGGAGTCAAACCTTGATGTTGTGGTTTTTAAGCAGAGGATGATCAAAAGCTAGTTGACTATGTATTGGAATACAATCTATTATATCTCCATCTTCACTCTGTGACAAAGATTAATATGAAACATTCAAGCTCAGTAAAGTTTTTGCCCGAAAAGTAATTAAAGCATAGAGTTTACGAATATGGAATTTGTATAATACAACCTTAATGGATATAAGAGCATGCTTGTTGAGCCGCTTCAAAAGTCTTTCTACTTCGATTTCCTTGTGATCGGAGAAATCTTTTCCATGGACACAAGGAGAGATCATTATCAAACCTATCATCATCAGTGCTACCTTGAAACCGGCCATTACCATTATGGTTTATTGTAATCCTTAGAAACTACCCTTTAGTAATTTTAAATTTTTTATATCAACTACTAGTGGACTTTATAGGAGTAGATTTTCTATACTCTATAAATTAGGAAACTAGGAGAGAAAAATAAGTGGTTAAATTAACAGTAATGAAAGTTGACTTATGACTTCAATATCAATATCACAACCCCTAATGTACGTCATCAAAGCAGCACATTTATCTAGTTATACTGATACAAAAATCATTATTTGTACGTCCATGTGCATATTTGGTCATAGACTCATAATGCATCCACATATACATTTGTATGCATGTATTTTGATTTTTTAAAAATAATTTGATACTAATTGTTTTTTATGAGAAACAACTAGAAAATAAGCTAAAATGTTACTTGATTCAAAATTACATAAATGAAAATAATAATTTAAAGCTCATGCACATATATAAGTTTTACAAAAACTATATTATAAAATAAAATATTTTAAATTTATTTACATGATTTGAGTCATTTTATAATTTTATGTATAAAAATTGAATATTATTATAGACAACCTAAGATTAATCTGGTTGCGTTTAATACTGTTAACGAAGACTGACTCATGACTTTAACATCATCACAAACCCTCATGATCTAGACGTCGTCAAAGCAACCACGTTTCTCTGGTTATACAAAAGTTCTTAATTTTTTCTTCCATGTGCATAAATGGTTATAGACTCATAATCCATTTATATATATGCAAATTATAGACCTCTAAACTACCAAATAAAATCAATTGAATCATATACTTTGTGCAATTGTGCTGAACGCATAACTTGGCCAAGCAAATTGTTGTCAGACCTTTGCAAAAAAAAAAAAAAATGTTGTCAGAGGCGAACTTATAAATGATATCTGTTTTGTACGTTTTTGTGCTTCATAAGTATGCATTATAAAGTAAATAAATCAAACGATTGATATTTTCATTTTTTTAATCTTTTTTCTAATTTATATAAATGAAAAATAAACATACTTTAAATATTATGTTATTACTTCAATAATAATATCTGTGATTTTCAGTATAGAATATCTTGTCGGTTTGGATATGTTGGGTTATATTTAGATAAATTCTTGGGTGAACCCGTAAGTTCACTGACAAATAGGATTTCGTTGTTTCATATTCAATATTTTTTTTTAAAAAAAAAGTATTATCAAATTATATTATATTTTTAAAACTAAAAAATAAAAATAAATAAAAAGAATAGTAGTTGCAAACCAAAAATACTTAAAAAAAAATATTTTTAGTACCATCAGTAAAACACCAAATCCTAAATCTTAAATCCTAAACCCTAAACTCTTAGGTAAATTTAAACCTTTGGATAAATCTAAAAACCTGAATTTATGATTTATTCAATGTTTAGGGTTTAATATTTAGGGTTTAAGGTTTAGTGTTTTGCTGACCGTGTTAAAAATATTTTTTTTAAAACCCAAGAATTTATGATTTATCCAAAGGTTTAGAGTTCACCAAGGGTTAGGGTTTAATATCTAAAGTTTATGGTTTAATGTTTTGCTGATGGTATTTAAAAGATTTTTTTTTTTTGCGATTACTATTATTTTTTCTTTGTTTTTTATTTTAAAAACATAATAAAATTTGAGAATATTTTATTTGCGTTTTTAAAAGATAAAGAATATAAAAATAAATTCTTATTAGTTGGTGAACTTATATGTTCACCCTAGGGGTGAATCCAAGAATTACTCTTATATTTATGTTTGGTTTGTCGTCTTTCTGCTTCTAAGCCCGAAACTTTTGAGCCAATTATTCGAAAATATGAAAACTATAAAAATTTGTTTTGCCTAGAGAGCTTACTACGAGTGTTCAATCCAAATATCAGTTCGGTTTTGGTTCGGATTTTTTTGGGTTTTCGGTATTTCTGTTAGTAAAATATAACTACCATTCTAAATCTATATGTATTTCGGTTCAGTTTATATAGCGTCGTTTTTCGGTTTATTCGCTTTTATACAAAAAAACATAATTATTTAGTTTGAGATCATATAATTTTAGAGTCATGTTGCCAACGCTGTCATTTATTAAAAATATATTATATGTTCAAATAAATGAACAAAAAAGTAAAAGCGCTTCTACCATCAAATAAATAATCAAATCTAGAGTTAAAATTAAAGCTCAAATTTAGAAAATAGAAATAAGAAGCTTAAAACAGAATCATGAAAGAATTTTTTTTTCCATTCTTCCATATTTAGTGTTCATCAAAGTCATGTTTCTTCGATTGAACACAAAATTTTGTCTTTTATAGATAAGAAAAAAGTTGTGAAAATTTTCCACTAATTGTTGTCTATAAAATTTATAACTTTCATTTCCATTTAGTCAATGCTAAAATAAAAAAAAAGATTAAAAAGAGTATTAAGAAAATAAGAAGTCTCGGTTGATGTATTGTTATTTAATTATAGTTTAAGTGTTTTACAAATTAGAGATTTTTATTACTATAAAAATATGATAATAGTTATTAACAAAAAAATTAAATTATATAACAAATAGATTTTTCATGCTTCGTTATAACATATATACATATTTACATGTTTTTACTTTTGATCGGTTTTGTTCGGTTTATTTGGTTTAATCGGTTATAAACCAAACCATATTTAAATCCTACGATTTTTTATAAAACTATATCCATTTGGTTTATATAATATAACCAAAAGCAAACCATATTTTATATTTTGGTTCGGTTCGGTTCGGTACGATACGGTTTGGTTTTACCATATTGAACAACCATGAAGCTTACCTTCATAATGAAACCATGCCCATGTGAGAAGTTAGCTTCAGCCATTATATCTCTGTAAATTTGAGAAATTTATTGCCATCTAAATATAGACAATAATTGGGCGCCTAAATATGACTTTTACCAGTGAGAAGTTAATGTTAGCTTCAGCCATTATATCTCTGTAAATTTGAGAAATTTATTGCCATCTAAATAGACAATAATTGGGCGCCTAAATATGACTTTTACCAGCCTTATCTCAAAGTCGGCATTGCTTGTATCTACTCCACAAAGACAAAGAAGTTAATGTTAGCTTCAACCATTATATCTCTGTAAATTTGAGAAATTTATTGCCATCTAAATATAGACAATAATTGGGCGACTAAATATGACTTTTACCAGCCTTATGTCAAAGTCAGCATTGCTTGTATCTACTCCACAAAGACAAAGAGAGAGAGAGAGATAACAATAGTTTTTTGTGTAGATTCACCAATAAAAATTTTTTATTTCATATTCGATATCATTTAAAAAACAAAATATTTACCAATTTATATTATGTTTTTAAAATAAAAAATTAAAAATAAATAAAAATAGTAGTAGCTGCCAAAATTCTTTTAAAAAATATTTTTAACATCATCACCAAAACACTAAATCCAAAATACTAAACCTTAAATCTTAAACACTAAACCCTACAACCTTGGATAAACCTAGATCTTTGGATAAATTATGAACCCTAAATCATAATACTAAACACTAAATCGTAAAAATACTAAACTCTTAATCCTAAATCCTTTGATCAAAAAAAATCATAAACCTTTGGATAAACCCTAAAGCCTAAGGTTTATAGTTTACCCAAGGATTTAGAGTATAATGTCTAAGATTTAGTGTTTAAGATTTAGGGTTTAGTCTTTTGTTGACGGAAATAAAAATATTAAAAATTACAGGTTTAGGATAATGAGTTTATTGTTTTTAATATTTAGTGTTTAGTGTTTATGGTTTAGAGTTTAGGATTTATCCAAGAATTTAGGGTTTAGGATTTAAAGTTAATTAGGAGTTATCCAAAAGTTTAGGATTAATGGTTTAGTATTTTGAAGAATTAGTGTTTAGTGCTTACGATTTAGGGTTTATCCAAGGGTTTTGCGTTTAGGATTTAGTGTTTTGGTTGACGAAAAATTTGGCAACCACTATTATTTTTAAATTTTATTTATTTTTTATTTTAAAAACATAATATAACTTAGGAAATATTTTTTTTTTACTTTTTTAAAAAGATATTGAATATGAAATAACAAAACCAAAACTTCATAAGAAAAAAACAGACATTCTGGTGGTGCTTGACTGGTTGTTTGTAGAATTCAAAAACACTTTCTTAGTTGTTACAGATTTATATTTTTGTTTCTAATTTTCTATAATTTATTTGACTTATAAATCATAATTTTGTAAAATGTATTCCCTAAAATATAAGAAAATGTAGGTTTTTAAATATGGTGAATTAGTAATATATAGTGACGAATGGTCTTAATTGGTAATCTTGCGGATTGGTAAAATGATGTTTTAAATGTGATTCCACAAGTTCTTTTTCAATCAATAAAAGTTGAATGAAAAAAACGTGAGTTTGTATTTTTGCTGATAAAATACAATGAAAATTTTCATTAAGTGGAAAATGAGTTTTAATAGATTATTTACAAAATCAACACTTTCACATTATTAAATTATATGATAATATATTTTTAAATTTAAAATAAATTGCTGTAATTTTATAATGATAAATAGTTATGCTAAAAAATAAAATTATATTATAATTTGTTTTAAAATATTATAAGATGTCAATCTATTATTAATAATGTATTGAAAATAAGCTAAATATTTATAATAAGATGTAAAGTATTTTATTTTTTTAGTTTTTTCACATTTTGTAACAATTAGTTTAATTACTGGTGTTTGTTTCTTATAAGAAAGTAAATATCATAGAGAATATTTTAACTAATATAAAATGTATTCTGCCATTTCGCAATTTTATTTTTTCGCAGTTTATTTATGCGTTAATATAGTAAAATAAATAAAAATAAATCATTCTGATAAAAAATAACTACTACAACCCTATATTTTAAACAAATATTTATCCTCTACATTCTAAGATCTAATGAAACAATGAATATTAAGAAAATTTTATGATTATTTTTAAAACTGTATACATATTTTTATATTGTATAGTCTATAGATTTTTATAATTTAAAATTTAGTATACTATATGTTTTGTCAATATATAATCAACAAACAAGAGAAGTTTTTTATTTTAAATAACAATCACAATATTTTAATAAATTTTAATGATAATTTTATAATATTTTATATTTGTTTAAAATAAATTATTATTAATTTATGGAAAACTAAAAAAGATACAGAAAATAAAAAAATTGTAAACCAAAAATTATAATCCAAAAACTAAAAACCAGAACCAAAATCTATATAGTTGGGTGCTTGATGGAAGCAGAAACAATTGTGATGTGTTTAATGATAAATGAGTTTGGTATGAATTTTGTATTTGTTGTATCGGTCTAAAGACTATACGCTCTCTAATTATATCGGTTAATTCGAATAAATCATAACCTAAAGTCTAAATATCTAAATTTAACCCCATTTGTAAAATTATTAAGGGGTAGTAATCCCTAAACCAAAATACAGAAAATCCAAGCCACATGATGCCCGCCCAGGCTTGGTGCACAACCATCCTCATCTTTTCTCTGGGGCTTTCATCAACACTAATCTTGATTTTCATCTGTAATTGTTGGCTCATTAGTAACTTTTAATATCAAGGCCGACAAAAAAGGAAGTTATGATGGGCTTATTGAGTTATTGGTTCCATACTTCCGTTTGTAATTTGGTACGCTGCCTAAGTTCAACAAATTTTTTTTTTTTTTGGAAATAGGTGGTGAAAGAGTAACAAATGTTGTATAGTCGGCTCTGTAATATTTATAAAGTCTTATTTTGGTATTTTAATACTCTCAGTAGTCCACTAGGAACAACAGAGTCATCATATTAGCTGGCTAATTAGAAATTAGTAAAACTAATAAATCAATTCACGAAGTTCCGGCGGCTAATGCTGCAGCCTTCATGATACGCATGTGCTTATTTATAACAAAAATAAAGGCAGACAAATCATGGGTACAAAACCAAAACGATTCGGCCAATGGAACCGATGTTTAGCCAAATCAGTTCATAGCACAAATCCGATCAGTGACATATTGTTTTCAATCGACACTCGGTTTGGTTTGGTATTTATAGACCAATTGGTTTTAAAACTTCAATATATAAACTGAAATAACTAAAACTCATCAAATCGATCGATCTATTTAAAATAAATCGAAATTAAACAAAAAAAAGAATTACCACAAATAATAAATCAAACCGAATTTGTTGACTATCAGACCAAACCGCACAAATCAATATATTTGGTTTAAATTGGTAAAACTATCCTAAACCCAAATAAACCGAAGTTGGCGAGATGTAGACAAATCAAAGAGTAAAACGTGTGACCCGACCCAAGCAAGCAAAGCAAGCGACTCTTCTCTCTCATTTTGAAATTCACCTGCAAATCGCACAAGTCGTGTGAGACGGCCGCGTAGCATCTTTCGTCATCCATTACCTCTCTCTCTTTATTACCAATAACCAATCCGCGATTGATTCTGAACGGAACTAGAATTCTCTTCCGATTTGGCGGAGAAAAAAATAATATATGGAGTCGGACAATGGCAAGGGGTTGATACTAGCAGTTGCGTCAAGTGCCTTCATTGGCTCCAGCTTCATCTTGAAGAAGAAAGGTCTCAAGCGTGCTGCTTCCAATGGCACCCGTGCAGGTCTTCTAAATTTCTTTTTTTTTCTTTCTCAATTCCGACTTCTATCTCTCATCATATGTTATTAAGTAATTAGGATTCACTTTTGATGCTGCAGGGTATGGAGGTTATACATACTTACTCGAGCCTCTTTGGTGGGCCGGCATGATCACTAGTGAGTGTGTTTCTCTTCTCATTTGATTTTTCTATATGTCACAACATAGTCCTAACACACAGATTCTCTCAATAAATTGTTTTAGTGATTGTTGGAGAAGCTGCGAACTTTGTTGCCTACATTTATGCACCAGCCGTACTTGTCACTCCTCTCGGTGCTTTGAGTATAATCATCAGTGCTGTTTTGGCGCATTTCCTGTTGAAAGAGAAACTAAAGAAAATGGGGGTTCTTGGATGTGTTTCTTGCATCGTCGGCTCCGTTGTCATTGTCATCCACGCTCCTAAAGAGCAGACTCCTGACTCCGTCCAAGAGATTTGGAATCTGGCTACTCAGCCAGGTAGGTTGCCTTGCATAACATGATGATGGATTGATGATGATGCCTTTGTGTGTGATTGTTTTCTTTTTTTTGTTTGTTTGTTTATGAAACAGCTTTTCTAGTTTACGTAGCCATAACAATGTCGATTGTCCTTGCTTTGATTCTGCACTTTGAACCTCTCTGCGGCCAAACAAACATTCTGGTTTATATTGGTATCTGTTCATTAATGGGTGCTCTCACTGTAAGTTTGCTTTATCTGAATATCTTCATGTCTTTTTTTTTCTTCTTGCTGTTGGTGTCTTTAATGTGCTTTTTGAAACAGGTTATGAGCATAAAGGCCATTGGGATTGCGATAAAGTTAACAATGGAAGGAGTAAACCAGATTTGGTATCCGCAGACATGGGTTTTTTTCATGGTTGCAGCAACATGTGTCGTTACACAATTAATTTATCTCAACAAGGTAGGCTCCCCCGTCTTTCGATGACTTGTTGAAACTCTTTGGCCTATGATTCGTTCTAATATGTATTTCTTGTGGCAGGCGTTGGATACATTCAATGCAGCAATTGTCTCTCCCGTTTACT
Organism: Raphanus sativus; assembly: GCF_000801105.2. NCBI lineage: Eukaryota > Viridiplantae > Streptophyta > Magnoliopsida > Brassicales > Brassicaceae > Raphanus > Raphanus sativus. Next base: position 32,473,906 of record NC_079514.1, on the reverse strand, counting down.
ATGTAATGTTCACAACCCTCACAATCGTTGCTAGTGCTATTATGTTCAAGGTACGTTTTAAGTTTAACTATGCAGGGTTTCAATCAGCAATTGTGTGTCAAATTTTGTGTTTTGTAAACGTGGCCTTTTTTACAGGACTGGTCTGGGCAAGATGCAGCCAGCATAGCCTCTGAGATATGTGGATTCATCACTGTGCTCACAGGCACAATGATACTTCATGGGACCAAGGAAGAGGAACAGCAAGCTTCTTCAGGTAAAACCAAAAAAAATAAAGTCTTGATTTTATTTTTGGATATCATCCATTATATCTGATTCTTGTGGTGGGCAATGCAGATTTGATATTTGGGTCTTCAGAAACAGTAAGATGGTACGAGTCAAGAAAGGGTAGGAATGAAGAACACCTGATAACCCTGTACAGCCCTGAATACTAGAAAGAAGGTGCCTCCTGGAATGACATGATGATATGTTAGTTTTGTATTGTTTTTGTGAGTATTCTTCTTTGTACAGACAAAATTTGGTCTAATTGAAATTCCGCACATTCTTTATCTCATATGGACTTTTGTCCCAATATATATCTTCATTTTTCTAGTTCAACAAAATGACAATCGTCTGTGGTGTATACGATTACTTAGACCAATTTGTTCGATCCCAAGACCGATGATGTCATCACTGGCTATGGCTACAAGCCTACAACGTTACTGTTGTTCACTAGAAAGGCTTTATTTCATTAGACCCGGAAGCAATCACTAACAGGCAACATTTTCAGTATTTACACTTCTCAACCTGATTTTATTTTGACTAAATAAGATACCTTAAAAGCAGAGGCCCGTGGGCTAAAAAGAAGCCCAAAGTGAAAAAAAAAGGATAGTGTTTGTTTGTTTGTAAGGGTCCAATACCGAAAACCGACCAGATCCGGTTTTCTAATCCACATTTTGTCATATGATTTCGTACCGGCGAATCTCGCCGCCGTTAAACCCTTCTTCACACCTGTATTCGCCGGTGGAGATTTCAAGGACTCAAATCTCCTCCTCCCATGGTGGTTTCTCCCTCCAATGCCCATCAGTAACCCTACGAAACGTCCCCCGACCTTTATCGCTCAATCGTTTCTCAAAGAAGAGCTCTCCCAAGCGGTCTCCCGTCTCGAGTCCCTGACCAAACAAGGGATTCGCTTACCCTTCCAAGTCCTCGCGTCCCTCCTCCAGCGCTGCGGAGACACCGGCTCCTTAAAACAAGGCAGATGGATCCATCGCCACTTGAAAATCACCGGATTCAAAACCCCCAACACGCTTCTCTCCAATCATCTGATCGGAATGTACATGAAATGCGGTAAACACGTCGACGCCTGCAAAGTGTTCGACAAAATGCGTTTCAAGAACTTGTACTCTTGGAACAATATGATCTCCGGGTACGTCAAATCCGGGATGCTGGCTCGTGCGCGTCACGTGTTCGACGGTATGCCTGAGAGGGATGTCGTCTCGTGGAACACGATGGTCATCGGCTACGCTAAGAGCGGGGATGTGAACGAGGCTCTGTGGTTTTATAGAGAGCTGAGGAGATCTGGGATTAACTGCAACGAGTTCAGCTTCGCGGGGGTTTTGACCGCTTGTGTGAAGTTCAGAGAGATCCAGCTCAGCAGACAAGCTCACGGGCAGGTTCTTGTTGCTGGGTTTCTCTCGAATGTGGTGCTTTCTTGCTCTATCATCGACGCTTATGCTAAATGTGGTCAGATGGAGAGTGCTAAAAGATGTTTCGATGAGATGGTGGTGAAGGATGATTATATCTGGACTACTCTCATCTCTGGATATGCTAAAGTAGGTGATATGGAATCGGCTAACGAGTTATTCACTAAATTGCCAGAGAAAAATGCGGTCTCTTGGACCGCATTAATTGCTGGATATGTTAGACAAGGCTCAGGGGACCACGCGCTTGACTTGTTTAGAAAAATGATTGCTTTGAGGGTTAAACCTGAGCAGTTTACTTTCAGCAGCTGTCTCTGCGCCTCTGCTTCTCTTCGACACGGGAAGCAGATTCACGGATACATGATCCGTACGAACGTTGTACCCAATGTGATTGTTGTGAGCTCTTTGATCGATATGTACTCCCGATCAGGGAGTTTAGAAGCCAGCGAGATGGTTTTCAATCGTTACGGTGACAAGCAAGACTGTGTTCTGTGGAACACGATGATATCTGCGTTAGCGCATCACGGGCTTGGCCACAAGGCCTTGCGCGTGCTTGATGACATGATCAAAATCAGAGTTTATCCAAACCGGACCACTCTGGTTGTGATTCTCAGTGCCTGCAGTCATTCGGGTCTGGTGGAGGAAGGAGTCAGGTGGTTTGATTCAATGACTGTTGGTTATGGGATCGTTCCCGACCAAGAACATTACGCATGTCTGATAGACCTCCTAGGTCGTGCCGGTTGTTTTAAAGAGTTGATGAGTAGGATGGAGAAAATGCCTTTTAAACCGGACGAGCATATCTGGAATGCAGTCCTAGGGGTATCCCGGATCCATGGAAATGTGGAATTGGGAAAGAAAGCAGCGGAAGAGCTGATCAGACTGGACCCTGAGTCGTCTGCGCCATACATATTACTGTCGAGCATTCACGCAGATCGTGGAAACTGGGATTCAGTAGAGGAGCTGAGAGGGATTATGAAGAAGAGAAATGTGAACAAAGAAAAGGCTCGTAGTTGGATTGGAATCGGGGAGAAATTTGAAACGTTCACAGTCTCAGACGGGTGGCATCATCCTCGTAAAGAAGAGATCTACTCCGTTCTGCAGAATTTGGCTGCACTAATGGAAGAAGAAGGAGAAGCTTCAAGAACATGATCCTCTCTAACAAGAAGGGAGAATTGTACACTGTCAAAGCCTGCAAAAGCAGGGGAGTTATACATGTTGTGATGATTTGATTTTTTTAGCTTCGAAAGTTTTGTAAGTCTAGCAGAGCTAACAACTACAGTGTTCTTTTTTTTTCTGTATTCCTCCAGATTTATTGTTTAATAAAGAAGCAAATGGAATAGATTTTCGTTTCTGCAGGCAGTTTGATATTGTTATAATATAAGGCCAAACCACCACTTGTTCCATTGTTATCAATCTAGCTTGTTAAATCCCATATGTAATTGACAACTTTAAGAAGAAAATTGAAAATTTACTTTGTCTCTGGTAACAATAAGAATTTCGGTTCATCTTTGTGTCAAATTTCCCAGAAATAAATAGTGTCCCTCAGCTATCTATATTATTAGAAGAAAAATACAAAAATAAAATAATTTGTTTTTATTTATTTACAAAATTACGCCACTAAAGTTATCAATTAACCTATTTTTTTAGAATTTTTGTATTTTTATGTTTAACTAATGCATTTCCAGAATCAAATTCTAACTAAAAATCACGACAACAATAATTAATAAATTTAGATTTTAGTATTCTTTGTCTTTTTTTTTTATTATATGTATGTTTGGAAATTATTAATAAACTTAGCTTTAAATAGTTAATGAACAATATTGTTTTGAATTCTATATAATTATATTTTTATTATTTATTATTAATAACTAAAATAAAAGTGATATAAAATGAATCATTTATATAATAGATAGATTAATATATAAATATATTTTCAAATGTTGAAAATTATAAAATATATAGTATATACAATAGTTTTATCATACATTATCATAATATTTTAATCCATAAAAAATATAAAATTCATTTGTGCAAATATATATGTCATATTTTAAAAATATGAATGTTACGGTTCATGATTTATAAGATAAAATAAGATTATTCAATATAAACTATATAATTATTATATTTAGAAATGTCATATTAACCAATTATTTAAAGGGTAAATTATAAAATATATATTATCACTTATACAAATAAATATTATTTATAAAAGTAAAAAAAATACACACGCGGATGCACTTTTCCGAAGTTTGATTTGTTTATATAATATCGATAAACTGTTAACTACCGTAAAAAGTAATAATTTAATGTAATACAACTAACTATGACAAAAAAACATCATTCAATACAAACAAAAAAATTAAGAAAAAAAACAAATACCCGTCCAACCGTTTTCAACTTAATACCCGCATATACAAACGAAAAATCTTGGAGTATGTTGCTCCGGTGAGCTGTATAGATTGGTCTGCTGCGACCCAGTTGAAAAAAAATCCTTACCTTGTCACTGAATGTAAATTGTTATGAGCCTGAATATTTTTAGTTTTTCGGACTACTTGTGTCTCATCTCTGCTTTTGTTAGAATCCATATTGGATCACTCCAGACCATCAAACTGTTTATTAATCTGTTTAATGTAATGTAGCATATAGCTCCTTGAAAGATATGTACTGAAGAATTATATATAACTACGAGTGTTATACAAACTTCGATCTCTTGATAATTTTATGCTTATTCCTCAACAAACACATTTTATATAAATGGTCTTTGATATAGTCAAATTATCCTTAGTGAACTACTTTGCAATTTCAGAGATGCAGTTGTAGCATATTGAAATCGAATTCATAGAGACTCTAGATCACTCAATAGATTTTAGCTTTGAATTAAGCTTAACAAAGTAAAATATACTTCAAGTAAAATACAGAAAATAAAACGATTGTAAGTTCAGATAGGAAAAGCGTTAGATGCAAGGCGTTTGTAGGTAAATCATTATGAAGGAATAAAAATCGCAATCTTATATGACCACACATCCAATATAAACAAAAACCTATATTTCCTACTTATGTTTTGTGTCTAAGAGTGTAACATAATTCTAGATTCGACAGATTTAGGTTTCCAGGTGCCGTAAAATGAAGATATAAGCAATTGAAGCGTATAGTCCATTTGTCGAACCAAAATATATCTTCAGTTTCACAGGACTGGAGAACCAAAATATGTAGAACCTAGGATATGTTAAATACTTTCAAACACAAAAAAAAAAAAGTAAGAGATGTTGTCTTTTGTTTGTATTGGATGTGTGTTCATATAATGAGAGAGGCATGTCTTTTTATAGCACAAAAAGTTTAACGTGTTTTTTGTACAAGTAGATTTTGAATTTTTTTGTAGTTTTTAAAATTGATATTGAAATAGTTTTTTTTGGCATCTTCTCTGCAACACCATTAATCCACAACTAGATTCGCTGAAAAAAATCTGCTTGTCTCCGTTTGGAGGAAATGTAACGTTTTACAAAGGAATCAAAACACCGCTTGTGTTGTAAGTAAGAACATGTTACTTGTGTCTGAGATGGAAGCGTTATAATTCAATTTTATATAGTTTATACCAGATGCCATTCTTCAAGTGAGTACAGTACTCTGTAACCGGTCACCGACAAAATTTGGACTTCAAACTTTCCTCCAACGAACCAAAAACAACAGAGAACAACCCTGCAAATGCGAAATTACATGACCTATTAAGTTGACTTCACAATAGTAGCTTTGCAACAAAAGTTTTGGTATTTGATAATTTTGGTGAGAGGTTCATGAACCAAAGTGAATCGGCTAACCTGAGAGAGGACTATCTTTATGCTGCAATGATCCTTTTATAAGCAACGTTCCTGGCATCTGCTGGAACACCTGCACCAGACATTTCTCCATCAAACACCAATATAAAAAAATGCAAAGGCAGTCCTTAATTAATGTAAAATACTAAATCAAATCCAAAACAAACCAAGATGCGGAAAGATAGGTCATCTTGAGGAGGGAGTTGCAAACTGGAGCCATCATCCAGTGTCTGGCTTCTCACACTACTATCCCTATTGGTTATTGTGTTGCACTGGTCACTGGACGCAACAATCTGCATAAACAACACAAAACGAAAGCTCCGTTAAGAGTTTGAGATACTGCAGAAACAAATATCAGATTCCAAAAGACAAAAACGTACGTCAACAGAAAAGGTAGAAGAGTTTAATTTGGACGACGCGCCACAGCTCTTGAAGAATCCTTCAACTGATTGCAGCACATCCGCAGCACTGTACTCCCGTTTAATGCCCTCAAGCATAAAAGAAAGAAGACTGTTCTTGGAGGATACATGAGGAGTTCGTACTGCTACAATCTTCCTATCCGGGGGAATGAAAGACCAAGCGAGGCCCCAACGGGATGTTTGTCCTTGAACAAACTCAGTGGTCTTAACAACAGTAACGCCAACTCCCCAAAGCTTTGATATCAAGAGCTTCAGGTTAGCCTTCTTTCCAAGCATTGAAGTGTACCACCTAATAATCAATCACACATTGAGAGTAAGTAAAGTACCTAGTGGATGATAAAAGCAAAACAAAAGAATCTAAGAGCTTGCTTGAATCTTTGCTTGAGGACAGCACTATCTTGTATAATGCGCGTGACGAAAGCTTGCTCCCCACCGTCGCAAACCATCTCCTCACGAGTTCCACCGCACGAGGTTTTAGGGTTAAGTCCAGCTTCCTCGAATGTTTCGAAAAAGGGAGGATTGCACATACAGAAGTCGAACGTTTCCGATTCCTTTACAACGCCTACGAGTATTTCTTCACGAGAGTCTCTGATCTCGATGAGGTCCGAAACGTGGGGATTGCTACGAACATTCTTCTCAGCCCACTCTAGTGCCACGTCAGTAACATCCGATCCGACAAAACTCCAACCGAAAAGGGAAGCGCCGAGGAGAGGGTAAATGCAGTTGGCGCCAGTACCAATGTCAAAGCCCTTTACTATGGAGGAGGAGGAGGAAGTTGGGAGGATGTGAGGGGAGGAGAGGAGGTCGTTGATCCAGTGGATGTAGTTGGATCTGTTGGGGACGGTCGGGCAGAGCTGTCCGTCGGGGATCCACCAGGTGAGGGAGTGGTCGTGGAGGAGGAGGACGCGTGTGAGCTCTCGTGTGGCGTTGTAGTCGGTCCAGTCGATGCGGGGGCGAGAGGAGGAGGCGGAGGAGAAGGAGACGAAGGGTTTGAAGGAAGGGTAGAGGGAGGCGAGGGAGGCGAAATCGGGTGGGTTGTCTGAGTATTTGTTCCTGGGGTTGGTGGTGGAGCCGGGTGTCTCGGACCTTGCTCTCTTCTTCCGTTCCGCCTCATCGACAAAGGGAATTGGAAAGCTTTTTTTTTTTTTTTTTTAGTACGAATCAGATTTGATGACGAGAAGAATCGAGTCCAGAGGCGGCAAGCTACGAAAATCAAGCAGGTGTGTGTGGAACTGCAGAGAAGAACCAACACCCCTCGTCTTCAAATGGGCTTTTTATTCTTCTATTGGGTTTGACTAGAGTGGGTCTTTGTATAACAACTGTGGGCTCTTTTCCTTTCTTAACCAATATTTTGTTTCGCCTAGTCTAAGTTAAATATCACTAAATTTATATTCGATTACTGCTGATCCGCGTGCGCGGAATTATTTATATTTATATTTATAATAAGTTATGTTTTAAACTAAAACTAGGTGACCGATCCGCATCCTGTGCGGGTATAAAAATATTGTATAATATCGATTGAGTTCAAATGTAAGAGAATGTGGAACAAGTGAGAGTTTCAATGCTGAGACATGATTTGCGCAAATCTCCAAGATGCAGTAGGGGTGAAATTCGTTACTTTTTCGGTTCGGTTGGTTTGTTTAGTTCGATTTAATATTTTTTTCAACTGAAGTAAACCATATTTAGTCTAGTTCGGTGTGCTTTATGTCCAGTTTAGTTTATATTCGGTTCGGTTTGTTTTTTTTGGATCGGTTTAATTAGGCTCTTTGTCGCTTAATTTTTTAAAAGAAAAATTATGTTTTAAAACATAAATTATGTACACATAAACTATGTGAACTAAATTCAATATAAAACTGAAAAAAACTTAAAAAGTCACAAAAAGTATATAAGAATAAAACAAATGAATGTTAACTAAAGTAAAAAAGATATCAACATCATTAGTATGTTTTTAATAAAAGTTAACTAATAAAAAAAACAAATGTAAGAAAAATATACAGGAAATAGTGATATATTAAAAAAATGTGATAAAAATCTCATAGGTATCACAATCCCATAGAAACCTGAAAAGAAAATGTGATAAAATTTTAAATATAATCCATAAGTAATATAAAATAAGAAGAACAATTATAAATTAAAAAAATCCCATAGAAACCTGCAAAAAATTGTCAAATTTTGTTAGCAATTGTACAATATAAAATAATTCGATATTATACAATATTTTTATACAATATTTTTTTGGATATACCGTAAACACTAATCTCTCTCTCTCTCTCTCTCTCTCTCTCTCTCTCTCTCTCTCTCTCTCTCTCTCTCTCTCTCTCTCTCTCTCTCTCTCTCTCTCTCTCCCTCTCCTCTCTCTCCCCCCTCTCTCTCCCCCTCTCTCCCCCTCTCTCCCCCTCTCTCCCCCTTTCTCTCCCTCTCTCCCTCTCTCTCTCCCCTCTCATCCTCCCTCCTCCCTCCTCCCTCCGCCATCCCTCTCTCTCTCCCTCCCTCCCTCCTCTCCCTCTCTCTGCCTCTCTCTCTCTCTCTCTCTCTCACCTATTAATAGTGAGAAAAATATCTTTATTATTGATTTATATCATTACAATATCGCGAATTCCACAAAAGTAAAACAAAAAATTTAATTAATAGAAAATCTAACAAAAGCCACAGCTTAACCAATAGAAGAGTATACTATTGATAACACGTTTCAAAACTTAAACAACGTCAATGAGCTTTCGTTCAAACGCATGATTGATTCAATCTCCTCCAAAGATAAACTCTTAATTTGATCTTCTGATAAACGCAAGCCTGAAAGAACATGTAAAAATTAATTTGATCTACTAACATTTTATTTTGATAAAAACATGAGCTAACTTGGTTTATCCGTACCTTTTCTTTGGTTGCATAATATATCTTGTGATAGTTTTTCCCAAGTAGCAATTGCAAACGTTTTCTGGATTTGTGATACTATGTGTTAGCAATAGGACACAAAACAACTTGCGTAGATCTTTTTTGCTGATGCCCAATAACATGCTTCTTTAATAGTTTCAATATTTTCTTCATCATCGTCCTTCCGGATAACAGAAGAAGTTATATTTTTTCCTAAAAAACGTCATTAGATTAAGTTTTGAAAATAATAACAACTTAAAATGTAGACCATAAGAAAATGTAAGATATATATATATATATATGTATATACAACAGTGTAGATATGGTTGCACGATAAGTTAGTATCAAATATTATATTCGTACAATTTATTACATTTTTTATTGCTATATAGATTTTTTGAATTTAATGTGTTAACATAAATCATTTTTAATTATTATCAATCAATCTTTTGAATTAAATATGATGAATATATGTTACGTGATGTTGCAATCATCATTAATGTGATAAATATGGACATATTTTTCATTCAAGGCAAATTGTGAGAACTAAATAATAAATAAGTAATAATATAATTGTTAAATGACATAGTGTTGATCTTCAAGACTATTGTCATGATATTCTTGACTTTTTCTTTTAGACAAAGGAGTTCCTCAAAAATCAAAGAACCAGAGGAAATATCACCTAATGACTGCAACATCAGGACCTGCAAAAGAAAATGTTCATCTCATTAGTATGCTATTGTAACTATAAATAATAAGCAATTATAAAGTATAATACATGTTTAGAAGGAAAAGCAGAAAATATTAATTTTTCATAATAAATATTTAAATTGAATAAATAAAGTTATTAAATCTACAATATCATAAGCTGATTTGAATTAAATATTAGTCTTCTTGCGCAAGTTAGATTTATTTAAAATATTCTTTAATAAATTCTCAATAAATCTTATATTTATAAGGTAATTTTATTTTTGGAATATCTTGTTGATAAAGCTAAAGGAAAACATCTCGTGAATAGATTGCACCAGAATTTTGGTTGACAAGTCTCACCATAAATATTAAGTTTTAAATGCATGATTTTTGGAGAGAAAATATTTTGTCAATTAATTTCGTTTCTCTGACATCTAAAATATTTAGTGGGTATTTAATGAATTAAACACAGAAAGAATCTCAAAAAGATGTTCTTTGAATCGAGAAAACACAAAAGGTAAGTAAAATGCTAGACTTTACTAAAATATTTAACTTTCACAATAAGCTATGTACCAGAATGTTCTCAAATTAACTTTAAAATTTATCTACCTATAAGTTAGGATTATTTATGGAATATATCTATATTATTAAAACAGAAGTACAAATATAAAATATCCCTAAGTTTTCCAACTTGTTTACAATGACATGCCACTGAAATAATTAAATGAATCTATCTTTAAGGAATCATTTTTTTTCCTATTTATTAAACTATTTCCTAAATCAAACTTAACTTTTTTTTTTGTCATCAAACAAACAGACTCATATAGACTCTGCGAACCAAGCTGGGAGCTCTGCATCCATGTGAACGACGAAAGACGATTGCTGCCTGGCACTGCGTGCTAAACGATCCGCCTTTGAATTCTCCGTTCGTGGTACATGAATAAGCTGTGAACTATGAAAACTGTTTTGTAGACTCTTAATATCCTCCAGATAACTTGCGAATGCTGGCCACTCTTCTGGTTCCGAAACCATCTTCACCAATTGAGAACAATCGGTTGCAAACGTAACCTGAAACTGTCGTAAATTTCTCATACACTCCATTGCCCAAATTAAAGCCTCTACCTCCGAGTGGAGGGGGGACATACTTGCCCGCACATTTCGTGCTCCCATTAGTCCCTCAAATCCTTCCAAAGTACTATACCAAACTTGTCCTGAGAAAAAATCTTTATCCTTCCACGATCTATCGATAAAGCACCATCGCCCTGGGATTGTGACAGTTTGATGCCCCTGAGATGCTATAGTATGTCTTAGATCCAATTCCTGAGCCGCAGCCCACATAGTAGACTCCGTTTCAGCTAACTTTAATGTTTCACTGACATCGATATCCAGATTACTAAACACCTTATTGTTCCTTGCTTTCCAAATATACCATAGTATCCATGCAAAATGGTGATCATCCATCTTGGGTAGAACTCGCCAGAATAAATGATCTATATTAGCAAACAACGATCCCGAAGGAAAGACATCCGGATTTGTTGGTATCTTTGATAAAGCCCATACTTGCCGTGCTGGAGGGCATTCAAAAAAGACATGGTTTAGAGATTCCTCTACATTCCCACATCTATCACAAACAATCTCCCCTTGCAGCCCTCGTGCTTTTAAATTCTTCTTAACCGCCATACACCCTGAAACAATCTGCCAGAGGAAATGTTTCATTTTCGGTGGACACCGTAGCTGCCAACAAAAAGCTTTGAAAGCATCTATTGTCGGGCCATGGAAATCTGGTTGTTTCTCCTTGTCTGGATAGACCCTTTCCAATTCATATCCTGATTTTACCGTATATTTTCCATTGTTAGTAAAATGCCAACCATCCTTATCTTCCATGCTATTTCTACGGAGTGGTATACTCTCGATAATCTTCGCATCCAGTGGGTCCACCAAAGCCCGAATGACTTGTGTATTCCAGGTCCTAGAACCGGGAATAATAAGAGCGTCAACGGTAAGTTCCGGTAACAGATTGTGCTGATTTTTGTTTGCTGGTCTTGGGCGAGTGGTTGGGAGCCAGGGATCATTCCATACTGAGATAGATGAACCTGTTCCCACCCTTTTGATTAGTCCTTTGCTAACCAGAGATCTAGCAGATACAATACTCCTCCAACCATATGATGGGGAGTAAGAACGGATTGGTTCCAGGGGTGAAGCATTCCTGAAATACCGACCCTTAAAAACTCTAGAAAAAAGAGTATTCGGCTTATTTATTAGCCGCCAGAGTTGCTTTCCAAGCATCGCTGTATTGAAATTCTTAATATCTTTAAAACCCAATCCACCTTCTTCCTTAGGGATACACACTTTGTCCCATGATTTCCAGTGCATGCCCTTGGTGCTTCCCCCAGGACTCCACCAAAACTTTGATACTGTGCTCGTAAACTTCTTTATAGTAGTTTGCGGTAATCTATAACACGACATTACATGATTTGGTAAGGCCGTAACCACTGACTTAATAACCACCTCTTTTCCTCCTTTAGTAAAAAATCTAAAAGTCCATCCATTGATCCTAGTATCAAGTCGATCTTGTACGAAACTAAATACTTGTACCTTCGATCCTCCTAAATTTTCCGGGAGCCCCAGATAAGATCCCATTCCTCCTATATTCTGTATCCTCAATATATCTCTCATCTCCTGTCTCCTAGATTCTTCGATCTTATGTCCAAATTGAATGGACGATTTTTCAAAGTTTATTAGCTGACCTGACACCACCTCGTATTCCTTCAAAACCCTAAGAATAGTCTCACATTCATCTTTTTGTGCCTTGCAAAAGAAGAGACTATCGTCCGCGAACAGTAGGTGAGATATTGATGGACAAGCTCTCGCTACTTTCATTCCCGTTAATTGTTTTCCTTGCTCCGCTTTCTTAATATTGGCAATCAGAGCCTCAGTGCACAAGATAAAAAGATATGGGGATAGTGGATCCCCCTGCCGAAGTCCCCGATGTGGGGTTATAAGACCCTTTGGTTGACCATTTAGTAGTACTCGGTACTGAACCGAGGATATACATTCCATCATTAGTTTCGTCCAATGTGGGTCAAATCCCAATTTATTGAGTAGTGCTTGTATAAAATCTCATTCCACCCTATCATATGCTTTATTCATATCCGTCTTTATCGCCATATACTTATTTTGACAAGATTTATTTGTCCTCAACCCATGAAACATCTCTTGTGCAATCAGAATATTATCTGAAATCAACCGCCCTGGTACAAATGCCGATTGTGTTTCCGAAATAAGTCTTGGAAGACATATTTTCAATCTCTCGCATAACACTTTTGATATAATCTTATATCCTACATTACAGAGACTAATGGGTCTCAACTCTGTCATCCTTGTAGGTCTTTCCGTTTTTGGAATCATACAAGTATTGGTAAGATTTAACCTGGGGTCCATCTCTCCTGTAGCTAAAAAATGATTCACCAATTCAACCAGATCATCCTTAATAATATGCCATGAAACTTGAAAGAATAAAGCAGTCATTCCGTCCGGTCCTGGTGCTTTTTCCGGATGCATCATAAATAAAGCTTGTTTCACCTCCTCCTCCGTTGCCACTCGTAAAAGACGCTGATTCATCTGGACGGAAATTGATGGTGTAACCTCCTCCAGGAAATGATCAAAATCTGAAGGCTCTGTAGAAGTAAAAAGATTCCCAAAATAGTCCACTGCCACCTTTTCGACCCCATTTGTATCCGTTATCCAATTTTCTGCCTCATCATAAAGACCCACGATCCTATTACGTATCCGTCTTTGCCTCGTCAATGCATGATAGAAATTAGTATTTAGATCCCCCGATGAATACCACATATTTCGACTTTTCTGATGCCAGTACTCCTCTTCATCCTTATATGCATCCTGTAATTTTTTAGAAACCTCTATGATCTCCTCTTGAGACCTAGAATCATCCGTTTGAACCTTTTCCAATGCCTTTTGAAGATCTGCTATTTTTTCCTTCCCGTACGGTGGGTTGTTTTTTCTCCAAGCCGCAATCTCATGTCTGCAATTACTAATTTTCGAGACAAAGTCCTCCCCAATTCCGTTATTAGATTCCTTCCACCCCGAAGTAATTGATTCCAAAAGACCCTCCTGTCCAATCCATCTTTTATCAAACCGAAATTGCCCTTTTCTTCTGTGCACTTTGTCCTCAATAATAGCAACTACCGGTCGATGATCTGACCCTACCATTCCCAAATATTCTGTATAAGAAGCCGGAAACAGAGTATGCCATTCCTCATTGGCTAGTGCCCGATCTAGTCGGCATCGGACTGTAAAAGCCCCTATGCCTTTTCCTCGTCGACCTTGCCAAGACATTTTATTTCCCCTAGCCGGGAACTCAAGGAGTCCACTGTTCCTAATCATATCATTGAAAGGGATAAAAGAATTAGCACTACGTAAAGCTCCTCCCTCTTTTTCATGATTACCTGTAATTTCGTTCAAATCCCCAATTATAAACCATGGTTCAGATCTAGCCAAACCGTACCGTGTCAGTCTTTCCCATACTTGGTCTCTTAATTTTTGTACCGGATCTCCGTAAACAAAAGTTAAAAAAAAACTTTTTTACCAAGGATGACTGCCTCCACATCTATCATCCTATTACTCGTATACAGGATCTGAGTTTGGAATTCATTATTATAGAAGAGTGCTAAACCACCACTCCTCCCATTCGGATCCACTGTAACCAAATTATCATAACCAAAATGGACCTGCAATCCTTGTACAAAAGCTGCATCTTGTTTTGTTTCCGAGAGAAATAAAAAATCAGGTTTATATTTTTGCCATATTTCCCGAAGATAACTCATAGTCCACTTACTTCTCACTCCCCGACAATTCCAACTTAAAATTTTCATATATAAAATTTTAAAAGAAGCTCCATTGAGCTGGGAGATACAGATTCAATGATGTCTTGGTATCTCATAAAAGCCAAACAACCCATCTTCCGAGTCCTCGTAAGCCATATCAAAACCTTATAGTTCCACCAAATAAAAAATTCAATATCCGAGCAGAGAGTACTCTCCTTGATACCCACCGTAGCACCTTCCAATTGTATTAAATAAAATTCCCCGCATTCACAAGAGGAGCTACTGATCAACCACACACAACCGAATCTTAAATTGTTAAAATATCTTTCCAAAATTAAAATATGCATTACACAATTATAGTTCCAGTAAAACCAAAAATTCCTTTTACATGTCCCTTCATCCATCGCTTGCCAACCACTTTCCAAAACACAGAATCCCAAACAAGTTCCCCCTCCTACTCGCTGGTACCATGACACAATAGACCTTTGAGGGACCAAAACCCATCTCTTCCAGTATTTCCGAAGAAACCAGTGAACCTCATGTCTTGTTACCACACGAACCAAACCATTTCTACCATATGTTATTATCAGGCCTACGCCTACGAAATAATCTATTAGTCCTGCCAAACCAATACAGTCGCCATGATTAAATCTCAAATGTTTTAGTCGCAGGAGTAGTACCAATGGAATCCAAAAACTCCCATAGTAACTAATAGATAAAGGCCCAACTGAGATCTTTATATTGAAACAAACGAACCACTGAATATGTATTCTGAAAATAAGCACTACGCAACTAAGATAGCACCCAACTGAATCAATTATTTTCCAGAACTGAATCGAAGCAAAAGGTCTTACAATAACCAAGAGTCCAACTAAGAGCCTAGGCACCACAGCAGGGAGACATAAAGATATGCTCTCAAATCTGTATAAAAAAATAAAAATTAAGCCATCCATGCGAACCACAATTTCACACCACCGAACTTTAAAGAGAGGGGTAACCATAACTTTTGTTAGGTCTCCAATAATTGTCTTATTCATCTCACCTAGCAAGTATAGTAAGTACCATCTCGTGGGGACCCAAAAAACCCTATAACCTTGTACAAATTGATCCCTATATCTCCAATCACATAAACCTTTATGATATACATAAGCATAATGAAACCAGACTTCATCGCCATGATATTCCGTGGCAAAATAGAATCTATTATGGCCTAAAGAAGCCATAAAATTCTTCTGTCCAACCTCCATAGTAAAAACACGAGCTTTAGACATTGCACTTGAAACCTGGAAATTGACAGTAGCGCCCAAACCGTAGCTCCATACCAAAATGTTATAAGTCCAAGACCATTTTTTCCAATCCGTAATCCCTGCACTTCTGTCCTGTTCCTGCTTCAGAGATTGCTGAAACCTGAGGACACTTTCAATCCAGAACTCACTTCCATACTTTCCATAATTCATTAGGGAGCCAAAATAGATGAATGAATCAATTATAGTGAGCAGTTCTACAAGAACCCAATACCAACAAAACAAAGCACTATTAGTATTCCATTGCTTAACTTTAACAGGAAGCTCGATTGATGACCATGAGAACAAAAAGAAAGCCAAAACCATAATACTCTTAAAACCAAATAAAATGCAAATGCTCATAGAGCTTATCAAAAACATTAAAAACCCCAGACCAAAAGACAAAACCTGCTTGCTGAGCCTCTCTGATAAGAAGACTTGCTTGAACATCCTCTTGTGGGTCCCCTGTTTCTTGGCCATCTCCCCTGCAACCGTTTCTTTCTCTTCATTGCCAAATCCACAATAATTCCATTCTCTCCATGTCTCGGTAAGATCAAAACGATGATTGATTATTTCAATCTCCTTGCAAAATAAAGAAACCCAAATATCACAGTAATCTGAGATAATGCCTTTGGAAACCTTTGATTTCGTTTTGATAATGACAGAGATTGAAATCCGATTCAAAATCTCCCTGAATTTCCTTAAACTCCCAAACATCCCCTTTCCTTGATGATAGTCTGCTCCAATCCATTTCTCCACGCCAATTCCGGGATCCCATCGTCGAGAAACCATTGAAACCCTAGATCTTCTTCTGCATTGCCTTTTTTAAAAAGTATATATAAAACTTTTATATCCTCGGAAACAGATATCTACTATATTAATTTAGAGTCCTAAATTATATCTACTATTCAAAGGTTGTTTTTAAATTTTGGACTCTTTCATTTTTATTAGCACGTTACATATATTTAGAGATTCACAAGTTTGTTACAATAAAATTTTACACGCTTCTTACATAATGTCTTCGGATAAGTTAAAGTAACCAAAACCTAATTTACCTTTTCTGAAAAAAAAAGAAAAACCTAATTTACCATAACCATCGAAAATAAATCTAACAAAACCGGTACGTTATTAAATATTACAATAACAATATAGTAACTCAAATTGACTCCGGGTCACCACACATGATCGATCTTCTTTATATTCCAAATTCCATATACAAGAATATTGCAATAAATCTAATAATTTGACATCATGTTAGTGTAGAAGAGTAATACAATAACACTGATTGACGATCATGTATATTCTCAGATCACCACCTGCCCGTAGAAAGAAATCAAAGTGTTTAATATTTTGCTCATCTTGAACCATATAAGCATTACCACAAATTTAAATTTTTTATTATAACACAAAATTGACCTTTTACTACGTTCAATCATATAGATTTTTAATCCTGTATATAATTGACATTACATATGTTTTGTGTGTTTTATAAATTTATGTAAGCCAAATATTATAAAGAGAGACTTCAGTTCATATCGATTTTGTAACCTTCAAATATTTTTATTTCTATTAATTATCGAAATATAATCGAATGTAATAGAATATTCTAACCTTTTTAACAATAGATAAATCTAATCTTAACTAATTTTCCGTGCAAACAAAATAAAACAAAATAACATCTAACAACTTAATTTCTTTTTATCATCAAGATATCTAATCTATTAATTTAGAATCCTATTTTCATCTACTATTGAAAATTGTTTTTAAATTTTGGATCATTTCAAATTTGTTACTACCTACGTAGATAATAGAATCAGATTACTTAAACTAAATCAATATTTAATCTACTAAAATCATCCAAAATTAAACCGAAACTAAACAACAGGTTATTTACTATTAAAAATAATATAATAATTCTAATTGAACATCATGTTAGACTGTTAGTAAACATGATCGTATTTGCTTCTCTTATTTAGATCACTATCTGCAATACAAAAGATAAAATTATGGACACTACGAAACATTCTAACAGATAAAAAAGTCTAATTATGGACACATATCTATTAATAGATTAGATATTTTGTAATTTCAATTAGTTTAATATCTATTAGTTATCTACATAAAATAGTTATCCATAATATTCTAACCACATTAAGAATATCATTAATTAGTTTTACAACCACCAATATATAAGCGAACTATCTAATATTTATTTAAACTTAAAAAATTTATCCGGTTCTTAACACTGTTATTTGAACTCAATCAAAAACCAATATAAGTAAACCTAAACCAATTATCAAAATTCATAAATAACTAACATTTCCTATATTTTTAAATCGAAAATCAAAAAACACAACCGAATCAAAATCAAACCGGAAACCAAAAATTTAAAATTTGAAACCGAATCAAAAATTAATGACAACGCTGTGAACAAACAGACATATTAATAAATTTGTTAACAAAAATAATTCTGCACTTTTAAGTGCGGGTTCTATCCTAGTATTTCTTTAAATCAAACTTAACTTAATTTTCGTATTTAATATATTTCCTTAAACCAATTAACTCATTTTTAGGGATATTCAAATTTAATATCGATTTTAACTATATAAAACTTGGATAATGTTACCATTAATTATTTTGAACAAAAATCAAATTTAAATTAGATATTAAACAATATTATGAATATTCCTAAAATATATGTTTAACTTACCATTAATTATTTTGAACAATAAAATTTATATATGCTAAGATTTAAATATCTTTAAACAACTTATAGAACAATATGAAATATTTGTAAGTGAATATTATTTTTAATATAATTTAATCTCACTTAAGATTATATATATTTCAAAAATTTCTAACATATACGTTTAATCATTTCAGTTACTATAAATTATTTTCAACAAGAAAATTTAAATATCTTTGTATAACAATGTTTAATGTTTATAACCAAATATTTTTTCTAATGTATCTAAATCTCACCGTAATATCTGATCAAAATATTTAAATTTTTTATTACATTTGAAAAATAATTTCATGTTAAAAGAAATATTATTCAAACATATCAATAGGTCAATATTTTGTCAAAAGTTTAGTAGCGGGCACGGCTCACTATTTTCTTTGTTGTATTTATAAAATATTTAAAATATGATAAATATTTAAAATATAAACTAATAAACATTTAAATAATATTCATTTATATAAAAATGAAAATAACAATCCGTGCGGACGCACGGGTCAAGCTCTAGTCTACTATTAAAATTACATTTTAAAAATAAAAAAGAGAATATATCGAGAATAGTTTACACTAATGATTTAATTAAAAAATTTTACCCTTACAGTTTAAATATTAAAGCATGAGATTAGGAAATAAGATATTATTTCAGTAGAGAAAATACCATCCTACTAATATTTTAAAAATATAATGTGATTATCCAATTTTGATGTAAAATAGAGAAAATACCATTCTAAGTGCACATCTTTTGCAGGACCGGAATGGTGAACTCTTAGAGGTCTGAAATATGAACACTTCCGTCAAATCATCTCTGAAAAAACATAAAACAAAATCACAATCAGCAAACCAAAAAACAATATGTGTATATATAAGCTTATAATTCTAAACAATAATATAATTCTACTAATAAAAAAAAAAGTATTCGCAACACAAAAAGATGCTATTGAAATGATATAACTGAGAGATGTTATCAAATTGAGTAATTTTTTACCAGATTGAGGAACAAAGATGTTATCGAAATGATATATCAAAGAGGTGTACAATCAAATCGATATATAGCTTCAGTGGATAAATCGTCATAATAGGGTATCTGCATATAAACCAAAAGAAAAATCAGCTCTCATGAAATATAAAAACTTAATGTTCTAAAATAAGAAGAAAAAAAAATTCAGAACATTATTAACATTAAAAGTTCAGAATACAAAGTTCGATGATTTCGTTTCTTCTACTGTGGATGTCTTATTTATAGTAAATTGGTGGACGTTTCTCATTGATTTAGCTTGCATGATAAGCTAAGAAGTAGAATTTTTTAATAAATTCTCAATAAATCTTATATTTATAACGTAATATTATTTTTGGAATATCTTGTTGATAAAGTTAAAGGAGAATATCTCGTGAATAGATTGCACAAGAATTTTGGTTGACAAGTCTCGCCATAAATATTAAGTTTGAAATGCATGATTTTAGTAGAGAAAATATCTTGTCAATTAATTTTGTTTCTCTGAGATCTAAAATATTTAGTGAGTATTTAATGAGTTAAACAGAGAAATGATCGCAAAAAGATGTTCTTTGAATCGAGAAAACACAAAAGTTAAGTATTAAAGTGATTTCGTTTTTAGTAATGTCGATGATTAAAATAAATCGAAAAGTAAATTCTAAAAAATCAATCAATAAGATCAACAGAATTCTTCCCATTTGTAATAAGGAAACTAATTATTACATGTACTAACTAATATTTTTGCGCGAGTAATGTTAATAGGGGGATTAAATTATTTTTTCCTTTTCAATTAGTATTCAATGTTACTTTCCTTTTATAGGAGGATCAATGAATTAAAATAAATTATTTGATTTGATAAAATGACTTTATATTCTTATATATCTATAGACTACATAAAATAATAAACCAAAATATTTATTTGAATTGATAAAATGACTTTATATACCATATTTTCGACAATTAGTTACCATAAATAGTTATTAATAATATTATGTAAACCATTTGGAATCTAAAATATTTATTTGAATTAATAAAATGGCTTTATATCATACTTTCGACAATTAGTTACCATAAATAGTTATAAATAATATTATGTAAGTCATTTGAAAAGTGATGTTAATTGGTCATTAAATTATTTTTTTTCCTTGCAATTAGTATTCAATGGTACTTTTCTATTATAGTGGGATCAATGAATTAAATGATATATCGAAATTACAAAATAAGGTAAGTATTTAGAGGGCTTCCCTTTTTAGTAGTGTCGATGGAAAAAATAAATCAAAAAGAAATTCTGAAAAATCAACCAATAGAATCGATAGAATTCTTATGAGAAAGGCTGTGAGAGTGTCAGCTGGCAAATATACTTTCTTTTAATATATAGAAGAATTATAATAAATAAAATTAAAAATCATCGGCCAATAAAATTATAATAATTAAGAGTTCATTTATGATCGACACGTAATAAAAATCACTTATGTGACTTCTCAATCAATATATAGTAAATTTATTTTTTATAAATAATTTATAACATTCTGTAAATTATTTTAAAATTCTGATAAATTTATTCTTTAAATAACGATAAATAATCTAAAAATAATGTTAATAAACATTTTTGGATTTTTTAATATTTAAAATAATTATTATATAATTATATTTGAATACAATTCATCAAGTAGAGTATAAAACTATTATAATTATCTTATATAAAATTTCGTTCATTATATTTTATAGTTTATAAATATTAAAAGTAAGAAATAAAATATTATTAATCTTTCTATAATTTCTATATTTGAGAAGCTTTCCAAATTTCTAATATGAATGCCTTGTCCATAAAGTATGTCATTGTTAAGACCGTATTAATTATATGGATTCAAATTTGGTAATGTTTGTGTCAATCAAATATACTATATTAATAAGACCGTATTAATTATATGGATTCAAATTTGGTAATATTTGGTCGATTATAAAAAATAAATGAAAAAGAAATTATCAAAAATTCAACCAATAAGATTAAGATAATTAATCTTAGAAGCTCTCTATGAATGCCACCTAAGCAAAAATCACTAAAGTGACTTCTCTTTTAATGTATAGGAGGATTACATTTGGTGATAATTTATAAACTTCGTTTGTGTCAAGATTATATTTTTTTGGTTTGGTTTCGATTAGTTCGTAGATTTTGGTTTTTAGTTTTAAAAAATAGTAATAGTTTGGTTATTTTATAAAATTGGGTGTAATTTGAGTTTTGTTATTTTATTTTTAGTTTGATTCAAATAACAATATTAGGAACCTGATAACTTTTGTGTTCAATTCGAGCGTTGGTCTGAATAAGGATTGAAATTTACGATTTTGATTATGATTTTGGTAGCTATATATTTTCATTACATTTTCTAGTTTTTACTTTTTTGTTATTGAATGTCTATATCCTAAATATGTTTAAGAAATGTATGTATTTGAAGGTTAGATACCAAATCAGAAATATATGCTAATTTCGTATATATTTGTAAAGTGTATATTTTGTAATTTATTCAAGTGCAATAAAACAAAGCTGTTGTCCACTGTTATTTTCAAAGAAAAGCTTGAGCTTATGGTATAATCTATCTAAAACTTCAGTCTGAGATTAAATTTCGACGATACATAAACAAAAACAGAAACACAAGCATATAATTGTATTATTTCCTACCGTAAAATCAGTAAGAAAACAATCAAGAGGTTTTTTTGTACTACAGTGGTCGTCGAGTTTGTAGTCATCCTTTAGTTTTTTTTTTTGAAAAAGAAAATGGTTAAACCCGAATCTATTAAAGACACAGACCTAACCCCCGGATGGGAGGTGCAACCCACGGATATACCCTTTCCCGGATATTCAAATGGGTCATAAAGCATGGATTCATATCCGTGTGGTGAACAGATGCATCGTGAGATAGTTCCCTCCGGCAGAGTTTGAATCTACTACCTGGGCACATACAGGAGTCCGGTCTTTACCACTGGGCTATGATGATCTGTTCTAGTCATCCTTTAGTTGCAACCATTTTTCGTTCTGATTTTAAATAGAAACTAAATCTCTTTCCTGAACGAATTGTTGTAGTATGAAAACTATGACTAATAATGTTCTCATTTAACCAAAAAAATCATAGTCATTCTGGTCATATATTTGTTTGAAATATTATCTTCAGTTTGCAACTTAGATTCGAATTATTTCAAAATAATACCAATTTTTTTTTTGACTTAATCATACCAAAGTTAGGGTATATCTTATATCATCTAGGAACATTTTATCTAAAAGAGGTACAAAGACAACAGTTGTTAAAGGGTTCACGTCGGAGTTTACTATCGGTAATGATCATGTAACTGATTTGCTTCCAAATAGGAGTAAAATTCTTCCATCTTGAAAGAACTCTGAACTTAGTTTCAAAAAATAAAAGAACTCTGAACTCCACTGAAAAGTTTTTATTGAACATTTGACTTTTGGTACTAATAATTTTAAGCGGTTCAATTTTGATTGGATTTTGATATGGACCCAATTTATCGTCCGGTTCATTCTTCAACCTGATTGGATAGTTGGTTCGGTCTGGTTTTAAAAACGCCGGTTAAACGGAAGCACTGACATGTCCCATCGTCATGTCAACTGTACAAAAAGACGTTAGACTTTTGACCACTGCCTTTGACTGAAAATAGTAGAAAACTATTGGGAGAATGTGCAAATTTTAAATTTACTGGTACGAGAAAAAATATAAAATAAAAGAAATCACGCAGTTTACGTTCCCAAAAAGTGGGGCTAGTCAAAATATCTTGTTACGTCCGTCAACTTTAGTATTGACTGAACTGAAAAAATATTAAATATTTTGTCTTCCCCAATACCTTTCACTACGTTAGATCGTTTCGGGAGAAGAAGATAAGCTTTAAACGATTCCGATATATTTTCTTAATTAAAATATTCTACAGAATAATTCACCAAGAGATCTGAATCTGACGGCTTAGAGCCATCTTGCAAAGCATCCCCAACCGTCCAGATCGAAGCTGGGCCAGCGCTTCCTTTAGTTTCCCAAAACGGAAAAAATAATACAATCTGGACACTAGCTTGGCCCATATCCATTTCAATTGATTTGTACTATTCACAAATTTGTTTCTATATGGAAAAGGTAAATTTCTTCTCTCTCTCTTTTTTTTTGAACAACATCTCTCTCTCTCTCTCTCTCTCTCTCTCTCTCTCTCTCTCTCTTCTTTTGTATTTTGGCGTATTTTCTAATTTAAAAAAAAAATTTCTGTTTGAAAAAGTGAAGAGATTCATGGTGTAAATATAAAAATGAATTGAAAATGAAAAAATACTTACGTAAATAATGGGGAATACGAAAAGATTATTATAAAACGAAAAGAAAGTAATTGCGGAATATATTTTGTTTTTTTGGAATAATAAAATGCATACGTGGCGGTGATACCCTTAGGCCTTTGCAGATATAAACAGCGTCTGCCTCACGCCAAAGTAGAGAGTGTTAAGAGAGAGAGAGAGATCTGAACGGTTATTTGGTAGATTTGATCAGAATGTCTGGCGGCGAGGGAAACAACGGTGGAGGGAGACGCAAGGGGACGGTGAAGTGGTTCGACACCCAAAAGGGGTTCGGCTTCATCACACCCGACGATAACGGTGAGGATCTCTTCGTTCACCAGTCCTCCATCAGATCTGAGGGTTACCGCAGCCTCGCTCCCGAGGAATCCGTCGAGTTCGAGACCGAGGTCGACAGCAGCGGACGTACCAAGGCCATCGAAGTCTCCGGACCCGACGGCGCTCCCGTTCTTGGAAACAGCGGCGGTTCGTCCGGAGGTCGCGGTGGTGGATTCGGTGGTGGTGGAAGAGGAGGGGGACGCGGTGGTGGCGGTGGACGAGGATACGGTGGTGACGGTTACGGAGGTGGAGGAGGTTATGGTGGTGGCGGCGGTTACGGAGGAGGAGGTTACGGTGGTGGTGGCCGTGGAGGAGGCGGTGGTGATGGGGCTTGTTACAAGTGCGGAGAGCCAGGTCACATGGCGAGAGACTGTTCCCAAGGTGGTGGAGGATATGGAGGAGGAGGTTATGGTGGTGGTGGTGGACGTGGCGGAGGAGGAGGCGGAGGGAGCTGCTACAGTTGTGGAGAGTCTGGTCATTTTGCGAGGGACTGCACAAGCGGCGGTCGCTAAGTGAAAAGGTTATGAAGCGGCTTGTAGAAGGGTAAATCAGTCATCTCGCCGCCTGCTATCTCAAAATAATATTTATCTATCTATCTTCTGTCGTGATGTGTTAGGACTTTGTGGGTTATGATGGTACTTGTGATGTTTAAGAATCTGGTTTCATATTTGCATGTTTTATCGAACTCTTGCTCTTGCTAATTATTTCCCAGCGTTCCATAAATTTTTCCGGTTAAAAGTTTGGTCACGATTAAGTTGAAGTCTAAAAGTTGTGTGCTGCTAACGGATAAATGTTTTTTTATTCTGTCTAATGATTGTTTGATCTTGATGAAAGTTTTTGGGTAAAGATTTTCTTGTAAGATAAAATATAACAAGCAATACGAACCCAAAACACTGGTGGCCTTGCTACTGAGATCTAAACAAAGGAACATCTAAACAAAGGAACGCAAATCTCTGAAAATTTTGTGGTTCTGTGGGTAATGACAACTGTCGCTGATAGACTCTTCACGGTGTTTTTGTCCAAAAAAACTACTCTTCACGGTTATTAGTTGCTCTACCGATTGATTGTTGCTTGCGTAAGATTCAAAGGCCGTAGTGAGGTTAACGTTAGGTTGGCTGAACTGAACATAGGAGTCAAAGCCATCTTTGGCGGGGAGCACTGGTAACATATACTGAAGTATAACACCGTCTTGCTTGGTCCCAACTCAAATCCTTCACTCCTTATTTTATTATTATCTTTTCTGAGAAAAAGCATTCTATTAGAAGAACTTTAACAATATTAGATAGCCCAAAAAGACCCAAGAACAAATAAACTGTGATTGAAGAAGTGGATGATTAACGAAGAGACATGAGCAGAGTACAGTGATTATCCAAGAGTTTGATCGCCTTTGAGGAAAAGAGATGCACGCAAGTTGATTGAAGATGGAGGCTAGTAACTGTTTACTTGCCAAAAACCGTTATTTTATTATTATCATACCAGCACTGTTATTATTATCAAATCTCAAACTCATTCATTATTATGTAGAAGCAATGTATGGTGTATAAATCTTGGCATTGATTTAAACCATATCTGACACCAATGTATAATGCGTTGGGTTTTAGAACAGAAAGGCCAAAAAACACAAGAAAGAAGACAGTTTTGTTGTGTTTTGAATCCCCTTTAAGCTACAACATCACCAACGAATATATCTAACAAATATGATTATATTAGAAAACAAACAAAATAAGATCATTCAGTAATTAATGTACCTGGCCATGGAGGATGGATGCAATGGTGAGGTACCAAGCAGTGTCAGTGGTCATCCAATAAAAGACGAGACTAATTTTACACCAACGTAAATAAACTACTCTTATTTATCAATTATGTTCAAGTCTTCAAGACTCATGTAAACAATCTAGTAACATTTTATAATTTTATGATTTATAAATGAAAATTGTTCCACGACACCGTGGAGAATTTATAGATCTTAAAACTGTGATTAACTACAAACGGGAGAAAACAGACTATTTACTTATTACTAATGGGCTTTTAAATGGGCCAAAAGAAGTGCTTACCAAGCAAAGAGATTAGGCCGAAATGGCCCACAAGAGGAGGGTTTGAGAGATTAAACCCTAAATTGAAGACTTCTTTGTCCGTTTTCTTCTCTCGGTGATCTGGTGGTATCGATGGCGAGTCGGCTAAAGGAGATAGTGAAGAAGTACGGGAAAGTAGCGCTGGGGGTGCATTTCTCAGTCTCCGGAGTCTCGATAAGTGGATTCTACATAGCCATCAAGAACAACGTGGATGTGGAGTCGCTCCTGGACAAGTACCAAATCCCCTGGTTCTCGTCCGACGAGAAAGCTTCGGCGGAAGAAAAGAGCCGACAGCTGGCGAAATCAGCAGGGGGAGCCCTGGCTTTGGCGGTTCTGTGCAATAAGGCGCTGTTTCCGATAAGGGTGCCGATCACGATGGCGTTGACTCCTCCGATAGCTAGATTCCTCAGGCAGAGAAAGATCGTCGGTTGAATTAAACATTTTCATCATATGTTTCTTTTTTCTTTTTTTTTTGTTTGATGTGTGTGTTGAAAGAGAAATTTCGGAGATGTATTGATGCTTGTTAAATCCCAAAAAATAGTTTATGAAATGAGCATTCTCCATTAAACAACAGTAATAATATCGAAATCAAAAGATTTAAAAATGTTAGAACTCTCCCAAAGCTTTTTTTGTTTCTTGGTTTGATTCTCTTTCAGATGATCCAAATGAAAATGTACTTGTCGCCATCTCTCAGATGACTCCTATTGCATATGACATGCTAGCTACTGATGACGCAGAGCCTTAACCTACGCCGAAAGTTGTGAGCAACAACATTCCATCAATGGATATATACCCATCCAGGAGCACTCAAGCCAGAGTTTATAAGTACAATGATGGTCTTGACCTTCATTGACTCTTATGCCCAGGCCTTATATTGGCCACAAGCTTTGGTAAATCATTACTTTTCATCTTTTTTCTATTTAATCATTTCACCTCTACATGGATGTGGTCCCGTTTCTTGCTTTGAGTTCATAGTCTTGTCTCAGTCCTTGGTGTCTCTATGCTTTTATGGGTAGAACTTCTTTGACATTGGTATGTGTACGCGCTCTCTGTTTATATCTATTTTGTATAGAACACCCAAACTTAACTAAAACTAAACAACAACTCAGGAATCTCGTGTCCCATACATTTGACCTTCGTTATTTGATTCCTTGAAGTTTCTATTGTGCTTCCAAATCAAAGAGCTAAGTTTTTTAAAGATTTATACAGTACTATGATAATCTAAAAGCGAGACTATGAAGTTTGAGTATTCTCTCATCATTGGGATGATTGTAAAGTATGTCAACGGCTTCTTGGTTTGATCAAGTGTTCCTAGAGACAATGGAGGCACATGACATGAGTGATTGTCTGATTGATGGCTTCTGCTGTCAGTATCGGCTAAGTAATTTGTTTACACAAACGGAACCTTTGTGTACAGCTGTTCCCTTTGAACTCAGCATGGGCTCAGTGAAGAGAATATTACATTCTCGGTCATTTATCTCACTCAGCACACTTTTACAACACAACAGTGTAGATAAAATTCCAGTGATAATCCCGACTACTTACAAATCAACAAGAAACTTAACTAAATGACAAAAGTTAATCAAAAGTATGGATGCATGAATTGACAAATGTTACCTTTTTAATCAAAAGAACCAATATAGAAAAGTAAAGTATGTCAATTCCAACTACAGTGGCACAAAACTGATCTGGAAGCGTCAAGTAGACCAAGGGCCCAAGTGGTCTTCTTTGGTGAATGGTGATATTAAAATTTCGCAAGGTTGTATTTTTTTATTCGAGTATTTTCAATTTTGTATCTATAAGAAGTAAGAAGACTATTGAAAACCCTTTTTCAAAAAAAAAAAAAAAAGAAGTAAGAAGAATGATTTTGATCTGTCTGAAGAGAATGCTCTCCTAGGCAAGGACCTGATCATGTATGAGCAATTTGCAATGATTTGAGATGGGATTGCGCTTATTGGAGGATCCGATGACACGGAGGATGTGCCTCCCAAACTCTCCATAGTGGAGACACTGTTCCAAGTGAACCATGCAAGATACTCTGGCGATTGCACCACCTTCAGCAAAGAAAAATGCTTTGACCAGTTCATCGATGGTTGGCTTCGGACTATAGAAGCAGCGTCTGGGTGGTAATATTCGTATGAAGACAAATTACTTTTGGCAAGATTTGTAGCCACCCATATTGCCATGAACAATCAACTTAAATCTATTGTTTTGTGCTGTGATTAAGAGGCACAAATAAGGCATTTCATAGGATATTTATCATTGATTCCATGTTTAAATTAAGTGGCACCATGCAATATTTGATAGGTTTAAATTAGAACCAGGGCATCCACCAGATATACATCTTCGCAAGATTCTCATGTGAGACTGCATCGGAAATTAACCGGCGAGCTTGCCCTTCTACTGGTAGGGGAACACCACCAACAACCACCCCCCGAAGCCTGGCTTCAATGCTGCTTATGGCCCGCTGTTTTTGCCAGATCATATGGTTATCACGTTCAGTTACAAGACAAAAGGTATGAAGAGAAGTAACTGACATGTACGAGAAGCATCAGAGACTATTTATTATGCAAACCTGTGCATGTGGGTTCTGAACTTCTACACCGCTTGATTTGTGTGATTTTGTCCACTCCACAAGAGGATCGTGGATGAAGGTCTCCAGGATGCTCATCAGTGTCTCCCTATGTGTCCTCAACACTGTGAGAGTGATTTCACATACCCTCATGAAGATTCCCTCATATCCAGTGATGCCCAAACCATCGATCATGTTCTGTACATGGTCATTATTATTATTATAACAAAGAGGGAAAAAGTACCAATATAACAACACACACAAAACGATTTTGAAGAGCTTGCCTGAGTCAATCTGAATGGCACCAACTCAGGCTTCTCCAGTTGCAGACCTTTGTCAAATAAGCAACTGAAGTCTACATGAACACAGTCACCTGACGTAGAATCAAAGAGTATATTTTCTCCATGACGGTCACCAAGTCCAACAATGTGCCCAACCATGGACCAAACTGCTGTGGTGTGAGCATAAGCTACACGTGACCTAAACCAAGCAGCTGGCTCAGAAAACGTTGTCAAGAACCATTTATGGAAAAGTGGAGGGAACATAGGGAGGATCTTGGTCTTGAGCATCTCACACTCCTTTTTAACAGCACACTGATCATATATTCTTTTAATCTGAGGATTTGTTTTCTGCCGATCAAACCTCCCACAAGAAATGTATATATCTTGTAGAATATGGCGGAGTCCACGTGTATGTGCAACCCACTCCACCATACCACAGTCCTCAGTCAGCGGAACTACTGCAAATGTGCGGATGTATAGCTTCCTTCGCCTGCTTTCGGGATATTTGGATAGTAAGCGGTTTATCATCGCATTAAATTCCATCATCCGGGCATCTTTCCTGAGATCATCCTTGGGCTTGCAGAGGAATGGATACTCAATACCATCATTTCCCAGTAGGATAATCTAAATACACAAAATATAAAATCTATTGGGACTGATTCTCGAAGATAGAAATGTATTTATATTAGGAAACAAAGGGAAAAGCTTACCTTCTTTGGGCGCTGAAGGGATGAAAGTATCTCGGCTTCATCAGCTATACCAGATATAGTTGGCAGATCCGAACCAGAAAAGACACTGGCAGGGTGTCGTTCATTATTCTTCATATCGAATGCTGGTAGGGTGACTGTAAGAGATTGTTGAATTGGCATGATGATATCCAGCGGCATCATTCTTTTCAAGGCACTGAACTCGGTTGCTATATTAATAATCTTGGATTTTGGTTGTCCCCCATGGAAGCACAGTTTAATGAAATGATCAGTCAAGCTAGCAAACTGAATGAACATATTGTGCCCTCTGTCACTTTGGTTAAAACCTTTCCGCGCACCTTGTAGAATTTCTGCAGCTGCTTCCCTCCTAGCCGGAACAGTTGATTTTGAAACAGCGGCCATAATCCAGAGCCCTTGCTGAGGAAATCGGTGTAGAACAGAGATGATTATATTTTTAACCATTTGCACTGTTTCCCCATTCTGGTGACAGATTCTAGATACCAACTGAGGCAACACAGTTAACCATTGATAGGTTGGCAGATCCTTTAAGCAGCCCCTCATTAAACTCATTATCTGTGAGAATAACAAAATATATTGTTAACTTATGACATAGGAGAGTATTAATAAATAGATACCGAAGAGCTATAAGAAATAGAATACATAATCCGTACCTTCAGATTAGTATTTTTCATTTCCTTAATTCCTGCTGGACCACTCATCTGATAGACAGTACCAAAGTCAAACCATAGTGTTAACAATCTCGGAAGTGCTTGAAAGAGATTCTTGTGCCCACTGTGAAGTCCCTTAGCATAGAAATACATTCCCTTAAATAGATAATCCCACCCTGCTTTCTCAGTGCTTGAGTTCGACGAGACTGAACATTTTTTACTGCCAGCAGAGCTCAATACAATGCTCTCTTGTTGACACTTTCTTGCATCAACATATAGTTCATCATAATACTTAGCCAGGTGGAAATATCCCTTCTCCCAGGGCTGCAAGTCCTTCACTTGGGTGTAAAGATTTAAAACATCTTTCTTCTGTTTCTGCCCACTGGAGTGGATCCATTTGGAATACAGAAGAAACGTCTTGGCAACATCTTTTTTGTCACTAAAAGATTGTGTGTTGCGAACTGTTGGCTCTGGATTTGGGGGAGCCATCAATAAGCTATTGATAGAAGAAATTACAGTGGAGTCAACAACTCCCTCAGGCATATTCAGGAGAGATTGTTGTAGTTCTATAATGGCACTGTCCGAACGCCTAGTGATCCAAAGAAGTTTTGCCTTTTCCATGTGAACATTAGGTGCACCAGAAGCCTGAGCTTCCAAAATTGCCCTGTGAGCTGTCTCATAGTGTCCAGCCAAACGGCAAAGCTTTGCATATTGAAGCCAACAGTTCCCAACTTGAGCGCCAAGCCCAGAGGCACCAAAGACAAGCCTTCGGAAAGCTAAAAGGGGTTCCCTTGTCCACAATGATGATTGAGTAAACCTGAGCCGGTTCTCCCAGTTATCTACTACTTTTGAAAACACTGGATCACTTGTACTGAATGATTTCTCCAAATATGATTCCCCATTAAGAAGCGCCTGAAAGTCCTCTAGCTCTCTTAGCAAGTGAAGTTTGACAACAAAAGGATAAGCTCGTGTATAGGAGTCCATGCCTGCAGCAGCTAGAGGAGCAATGAGAGCTTGTTTGGAAATTGCTATTCTCTCAGCTACAGAGTATTGATCCTTCTTCATCATTGCTTCGAGAATCTTTGCAACATCTCTGTCAAAAGAGGCATTACTGTCTGAACTACTGAAGAGTAGACCTTCTTCATCTGCTCCACCAAGATACTCATCCATCAAGTCCCATTTTCCAAGTCTCCATGCAGCTTGCACACCTTGCGTACACCACGTTTTCTTGTACTCAGGTACTCTGGAAATTAGTCCGTCAACATGAGTGACCATTGTCTGGTGGTGGCACATGTTAAGTAAGCAATTAAGAACATCTGAGTGTCTTTGAACTGATGTTGGTTCCATCTGAAGGGCTTGTTCACATGCAGTAAAAACTTCTGCCCAGTTACCAGATTTCTTATCTATCAACAATTGGTCTTGCAAACTTAGTGATTTGCTTAAACTTGCAAAGCCAGAAAGACCATCAGGCTCGTCAAGGCAGCTGTATATTCCCATCAGAGAAGAAACATCCGCATTTTCAAAGAAGCCTGTCTTCTCAGCTGCCGGATTCAAGGAACCCGACTTTTCACGTACGTGGGATTCAAGGTACATTAACGACCTAGCATATGCTTGACACCTGAATGATGCCCTAGCAAGGGTCACCTTGGGAATAGCAAGCAAAAGCTCCAACACGTATTTACACTGTACAAGAAGTTGATCCTGTTCTGTTGTTGAAGCTGAAACCTGGTCTTTCGATTTGGATGCTACTTGTCTACCGCCTGATGACTGTATAGACAATGAGAGTGCTACTTCCTGATTCACATCATCAACCCATTGCCCAAGGTTGTCGAGAAGCGTGAAAACAGATTGAACACAAACTTCACTCTGACCAACACTAAAACTGTTTACCCCACTATTTTCTGATGCAGCAGCATCAAGAACAGAAAGGATCTCTTCTGAAATGCTAAGCCGTGCTGCCTCGGTCCCATGGCAAACAACATCCAAAACTAAATATGGTAAGAGATAAGTAGCTGTCTGCATATCGTGACGCACTATGCCCCGGCAAGCAGCAAATATGCTTACACGGGATCCATTTGCATGTGCTGTCAATTTCTTTATCCAGTAGGATAGCCATCTTCTGAATGACATAGAAGGCCGATAAACTGGTCCAGCTGATCCAGGGTCAGACACATTTGGAAGCTGAAACCTTGAAGTCAAGCAGGGAGCTATTAGTTCTTTAACATAGTTTGAGAACCGGCCCCATAGTTTTTGTCCCCTTTCATTCACTTCGCTGCTACGTCCAGACTTTATAGAACCAGATAAATTGATTTGCACAGGTTCCTGAGGCGTAAGAACAACAACATTCCCAGCTAACGATGGCTCACAACCAGCAATCTTTAGTAATTCCTGTATAGCAAGAGCAGCTGAGTCTTGTATGATTGTATCCTGTGCAGCTCTAAAAGCTCTTGCCAAATGTTTGTCGATGAGCTCAAAGATAAGATCATCATCTGAGCATTGGATTTTAAAACGGTTGCACGAAGCAACTCTCACTTTGGCGGGATCAACAGCACCAACAGCTCCAAGACAATCTGCACAGACTAACTTCAACCTCTGACCCACTGTAGTTCTTGATTCTTCTGAACATCCCTGTAGTAACGATGTGATCAAAGAGCTCAAGATCTCCATGTCTGACATAAGTTCACCGGAAATCAGTGCAGCAACATCTTCATTTCTATGATATAACAATTTGCTTAGCTCACATGCCACCATGTATCTAACATTCAGGTTCTCATGTTTCATACCATTTACAATCTCCCGTAACTGATCCTTCAGGCTCATTGATCCGCGTGCTTCTTGAATAGCATTGTTCAGTCCTGCTAAAGAAGGTATGCTAGGTAAAAGGGGGAACTCACAGATGTGCTGCTTTAGTATATCTCTATTCTTCAAAACAAGTTCTTCTAGAATTTTCACCACTTCGTCTAGACATACATGGGGAACTTCCTTCTCTCTTTCCAAGAAGGGTATAAGTGCCGCAAAAACCTGAGAAATCACATGTTTTATGCTAGATGGCGATACGGCAGCCAATTTTTTAGTGAAAAAATGCAAGACTAAGAGACCCTCGCTCTGAAGTGCATCTTTACCAATGGCATGCATAAGGAGAACCATAAGCTTCGGCACATATGTGCTGAGATAGTGACCCATCATCTCAATGAGCAGCTTAATACGCTTCAATGCTTGTTTTTGAAGGATAATATCATCTGCATGAAGCATTTTTCTGTCAATACTGTTAAGGAGTCCAACAAAATGGTTTTGTAAGAATCCTGGAAGATCTTCAGCATTTGTTAAGACTTTTGAGATTTTCTTTATTGCCTCAGGCAGTCTCTGTAGCCTGCATAAGGAATTTTTTTGAAATTAAACAGTATGTCATAAGAACAAACAAACACCAGTAAAAATAATGATTTAGTTTCCTCTCACGACTCTAAACAACCTCTACCTAGTTCAGTTAACATGTCAACGTTAATGAGCACATTTCCTTCACGATGTTCTACTTTTAAAAGCAAACATGTGGCACGCTTCCCCAATAAATATGAATGAACCGAAGAATTCTAACAAAAGAAAAGATTTAGAAATTTATTCATGCTACTTCCAACTACCAATTTCTGCTCAAAAAGTCAAAAGCTACACAAGTACATACCGTCTATCTGTCTCGGGTGTATCAGCAATGTCCACAAAGCACACGAGCTCATCTAAGAGTGCAGGTAATGCAGCAGAAAATATTTCTTTGTTGTCAGAACCAATGTGTGAATGATACAACTGCAAAACTGAGAGGAGATTCTTCTCTTCTTTTTGATTCAGAGCAAAAGCAAGAACTCTGGGTAGCAAATTTACTATTAGAGGTACCACATCTGTGTCTAATAACTTGGCCAGTTCGTTCAAGGTCTTTGATGCATGAGCATTGTCCTGCCAATATACCAAGAGCTTAGGAAGAACAACAGGGACCATTTTCCTCACTAGTTCTTCAGTTTCAACACCCAAAACAGCCTCTGCAAATTCTCTTACTACATTTGGACGGATGGCCAGCCTGGCAGATAGATTATCAAACAATTTCGTTTGAATATGTGCAGCTCTGGAAAGTAGCATCGCAAATCCCCCTTTCACATGGATGTAGCATGACCGATTTATTAACCTTGACGCATTTATTCGGACGATTAAGTTTGGATGATCAAGCTGATCAATCAGCAGGAAAAAAGAAAACAAGAAAAGCTCACTGGTAATATCAACAGCTACCATAACTTCAGCTGCCGTTTCCAAGAGGGTCTGAATGACAAGCAGATCCTTAGCTGTTGCTAGAGAATGCTCAATCAAATCAAAAAAATTCCTTTCGCAACTTTTTTCCGTAGCATCTTCATAAAGAAACAAACAGCTCACAATAGGTTGATGTACAAAGATACCAATCTGCGCACAGAATGCTTCCCTTATATCTGTATTTACATGAAGTAACAGATATTGAAGGCATCTTATCCACTGAGACCTTGTTCTGACCAGAATATCTGGGGTTGTGTGACCAAGAACTCTTTGTATTACTTCTACACAGGCTAGTTGAGTCTCTCCAGAAGACTCATCATATAGAAGGTTAAAATATAAGGATTGAAGATTAGAGTAATCACAATGATGACCCATTTCTAAATTCCCCATCTCCGGAGTCTCTATGATTCTGAAATGCTTCTCATCTTTGCTTTCGATAAGTTTATCACACCTTGAACACTGGAACCCTTGAAGTAGACAGTTCAGAGTCTCATCTTTCTTCATATCTTCATGTAGGAATAAATGGCATGCAGTTTTTTCTGGGCCAGTAGTACTTGATCCATATAGGCACGATAAGAAGCCAAGAGACTGAGGAATGGTTTTCTTAACCATCAAATGCTCTTCTTTCAACAAATGCCTACGAATGTAAGACAAAAGAACAGTTAAGTTACGTTTTAAAAGAACCCTGAGCAAAAAGAGCAATATGAACTTAGATTATAGTGTCATTTTTTCCAACTCATTTCAATAATTCTTTTAGTTGCCTTGCTAAATTTCTGTGGCTCGTCAATAAAAATGGTTCTGATTAGTAAAGTCATCAACTTACTCTAGCCTTTGGAATATATGAGGAAGGGCATCAAGACCAGTGAAAAGAACTTTAAGTGGCATGGACATAACAGCGACAGCTCGCACTTGTTCAGAATCATCTGAAAGAGCCATACTGAATATCTCAAAACCACTCCCGGATTGTATGCCAAGCTTCGTCCATATCCCCACAGATAAGCACTTAGCCTTTAGTAGAGAACTAGGCCTCTTAAATAGTAAAATGTGCGTCCAAGGAAGCTTCAGCAAGACTTGTATCGCATCCAAATCATTCTCTTTACTTGTATACTCATGTTGTAAATCCAAATCTGATGAAAGGAGAAAACATGAAGAAATGCTGGATCCAGAACTTGTATAAAGCAAAGGAAATATCAGACTTCATGGACAAGGAACGTTACCAAGCACGAGTAGCATATTGTATATTCCTTCCAAGTAAAGAGAGATATCGAAGATGATAGGATTGTTGTTCTCAACCTACATACGAATCTTTTTTCAAAAAACAAAAACTGAATTGAGAACTTTAATATAAGAAAAGGGACTGGGGAGTTTCTGGTTACCTGCTCAGCTATCCAGGGTATCCATGCATACATCTGGCGAAACAAGCGATAAGTCATTCTAGTCCAGGGACATAAACAAAATGCACTGGTGAGAATGCTAAGTGCCATTATCGAAATTTCAGGCCGTAATAGACTAGGTCCAGCAGGTGGAGGCTTTAAAGATTCTACAGCTGAAATAAGTATCCTATGCAGATTGGCAGCATCCTTTCCATCAGTCTCATCGATAATTTCAGAAGCAAAGAAAACCCCTTGTTGAGTATCAACACCAACTTTCTGGCGCTTCCTTTTGTGGATACTTCCATCCTTCATATGCCTTTTTTGCCCAGCATTAATACCCTGGACAGGTCTATCACTTGCTGCTGTTGTATGACTACCACATTTTGCTGTAACAAAATCAGGCCCAAGAACTACAAGAACTGCTTGAAAACATTCTACCAATTGAAAACAAGGTTCTGAAAGATGAAGCAACTCTAGAAGGCAATGTAGCCTCCAAACATGAGGAGGAGAAGATTTCACAATCCGAACATATGCACTGCACAGGGAAGCCTACATACATAGATACCCAGCATGATTTCCCAAAAAGTTGTTGAAAATGCAGCAGCAAAAAGAAAATAAAAAGAATTCATGAAGATTGAGACGTGTGTATGAGATCCAAATGTACCTTAAGCTCCTCACTCTTTGTTCTCTGTAATGCATGAGGGAAGACCAATACCATACTTTCTGCAGTTAGTTTGACAGTAACATCAGAACAACTGGAATACACTGTCGCAAGGCAACGTCCAAGGGTAGAATCATAAACCTCATTCCTGTATCACAAACCCATAATTTGAAGTCTTAAAATGAAGGTAGGTAGGTCATTTATCTGAAACTTCATAGGAAAAGAGTAACCAAAACAGTGGAAAAAGTAATATATTACAGGATTTTTCAAAATTAATTCACAATCATGGCAGAGTATTGACATGTTGGGGAACACACCTGTACACAGGAAGTCCTTCTTCATCTGGACTTAAAAGGAGGATGATTGACTGTATCAAACCCACATGAGGAAGGATGTTGAAACTAAGGATAGATCCAACGAGAGAAGCAAGTTCAAAGCATGCCTTCCATATCAAAACAGATGTCAGATTAGTATCCCCAAAAATCGTCAGATCTTGAAAGAAAACAAATGGACCAGTAACCAAATCACCAAAGCTAATGAGCAAATATCAACTCACCATCTGCACATCAGCACCACCAGAGCATACTAAAGAACAAGCAGCCTTTAAAAATGAAGTATGGATGAGACCCTCAACGTAGAGTGTCCCCTCAGATAGGCATTTACAGATGAGTTTAATAACACAAGTAGCAAACGGCTGCCACCGTTTGTCTCCCGATAAGCTCAACACAAGACCATCCCCCTCCGTTGGCTTATTAGCATCTGGCAGATCACAGAGACGACAGGAATCACCCCAACCTCCAGAAAAGGACATAGAGAAACACCTAAACGGAATATGAGATTCATCGGAATGAAGAAGTGGTTGCATATCTGGAGGACACATAGAAAAAGGCATGTTAATCCCTGACACACAGACGTATTATTATTAACATTCACAGAATGAGTCTTTGTACCTTGAATGGCTTGCAAGGCGTCCTGGAAGAAGATACGGTAGGCCTTCCTTGAGTTGGAACGCAGCAACATTAAGAGAGATCCAACAGTGTCAAGTATCACTACATGCCCAGGCCTGCAAATTGGTTAACAAGAAGAGAATTAAAACAGGGAGGGAGGGAACCAACGGGGAGGCCAATCAAAACTTACACAAATTCAGGTTCAGCAAAAAAAGGAATAATATGAGCAATCACAGGGAAGACAGCAGCAGGATCTCCGTGATAGAAAACTCCTGGAAGATTCCTCGCTGTATGACTAACAAGCTTCAGCACAGCTGTCACTTCCCTCCTGTTCCCTACCAAAACATCAATCATCCACATCTGAGGCTAAACCTAATTGAGAAATCATCAAGAGGGAATTAGGGATGACTGGTTGGTTTACCCAGAGAAGGGACGACGTATGCGTTCAGGAGATTAGGGATGACAGCCCGAAATCGAATCTCTAGAGCATCGTCTTCTCCGTAAGCGTGACCAAGGTTATTAGTCGACGATGCTGCGACTCGTTCGCGGAGTTCGTGAACCAAGCTCGAGAGATTGTTGTCGCTCGCCATTTCAGTGTCCCAGACGCTTCTTCTCCGCCTCTCTCTCTCCCCTCTTTCCCTTCCCTCCTAATTTTTAAAAAAGAAAATAAAAAATGAAATTAGGGCAGTGACTGGAAGATAATATGGGAGGGAAAACCAAGAAATATTGCAATACTTCATCGCTTTTTTTTTTTTTTTTTAACAAACAATACTTCATCGCTTTTTTTTTTTTGCCGTCAATGAGTTTTATATAAAAGAGAAGATGGGCCAAGCCCAGTTACATATTCAGGACTAAAACATCCAAAGCCCAACAACATGAACCCAACAAACACAAACGGGCCATACTACCCCTAGAGGCCCAATACTAGACCCACTACGAACCGGCGACATCCGCGAGAAAAGAGACAGAGGAGACCGGACACGTGTAGTCCGGACACGTGTAGTGATCGGGGCCGTTAGCTGGACACGTGCCTCTTCTGTCTCGACTCTATCGACACCTCCGGAGCTTTCAAACCGGAGCTTCCACGACACCTGAAACCGACCCTTCCGACTTAACAACGCCGGAGATTCACCAACCTAATCTCGTTCGTCGGAGATTCAAGACCGTCGAAACCTCCTTCCGAACTCATCCCCGTTCTTCATCAACTAGTCATCACGCCATTGGAAAACGATCTACACTCGAGATCTCCTTGGCCTTTGAATCACTTCACACCCTTGACACGCGCATAGAGAACCACTCGGATCTTTTAATCTCAGCTGGAAGCTCACGAGACCTCATCCATCGAGACCAAACCACCTTAAACACCATCGCTTCAAACTTAAAACAAAAAAACAAAGCTAGAAACCTAAACCCAAAAGGATAACCGGGTTACTAAACGGCAGTCCGGAGCTTTGGTAGCCTCCGTACTCCGTGACCAAAAGTCGGCAACGGCAAGTCTGACGGAGACTCCCATCCCGAAAGCTAGGGTCGGCGACGGCGGATCTACGGTAGCCTCCACCTCCCGGAAAAAACAGACTTCACAAACAAACCACTCCCACATCCGTGCCTCCATACGACCGCGTCTTCACTCCACAACACCGAGCCACCGCTTGGGATAGAGGCGTAGGCAGAGCATCGACAAGGCGGTCGTTGGCAGGACGATGGAAAGGGAGCTTGAAGGCACAAGAACAGACAATCAAATCAGGTTCCGGAGCCGATACGGACGTTCACGCGCCGGCCGCGCACCGGAATCGATCTAGATCTAAACTTCTCTCTCTTCTCTCTTCTCTCTCTAGTGCTAGTCACTTCTCTCTCGTTACTTCATCGCTTTAAGTGTTGAAATCCATTCACTTCAATGAAAAAAATGATTAAAATTTTTTCATTAGAGAGAAAATATCTGAGATTTAGTGTTAAGGGTAGAGTTTTTGAAGGTAAAGTTTAAAAGTTTTAATAAATAAATATATATTTCGGAACCAGAGGAGTGGCCAGCGTTCGCAAGTTATCTGGAGGATATCAAGAGTTTACAAAGTAGTTTCCATAGCTCACAGCTCATTCATGTACCAAGGACGGCAAATTCAAGGGCGGATCGTCTAGCACGCAGTGCCAGACAACAATCGTCTTTTGTTGTTCACATTGATGCAGAGCTACCAGTTTGGTGTACAGAGTCTATATGAGTCTGTATGTTTGATGACAAAAAAAAAAATATATATTTAAAATTTTGCAAATAGTTTCAAAAATATTTTTTGAATTTCAAACACAAAATTTGAAAACAAACTTCAATTCTTTTTTTTTTAAATCTGCATTGAAAATATATAACTCAAAACTATAAAAAAATATATATGTTTATATTTATAACAAAGAGTAAAATTGTCTTTTGACTCTTTAATAAATATATTTTGGGTATTTTCTTTTTTTGGGCTCTTTTGGTGACAAAAAACTTAAAATAGACTATTTGAGAAAATTGTCATAATAAGTATTTTAAGTTTTTTGCATATGAATTAAAAATTGTTAAATTTTCTGTTTTGCCTCTATACAATTTTGTTTGGATTTATTAATTAATGAATTAAAAATATAGGTAAAGTTTGGAGAATTTTTTTAATATATGCATTTGAAATGCGAAATAATACTTATAATAAAACAAAAGTTAAAACGAAATCTTATATGAAATAAAGATAATATGACAAACAAACACTTGATGATTTCGAATAGTAACATACGAAACAAATGCAGTGCAATTTTAATATTCAAAAAATGTATATATATATATATATACTATTAATTGCAATGTAGTTCGGTTCAGAAAGTTACCATTTGGAACCAATAATTCAGTATTTAATCAATTTTTCTATAGTAAGAAAATATTTTTTTCTATAGTAAATATATATTATAGGTACTAAGTACCTGTCTGTGATTTCAAAAAATATAAATATTTATAAATACATGTATATTCTTAAGATTATGGATAATTTTTTTTGTTATACAGTATATTTAAGAAAATAAAATTTATATATTAAATCATCTTTTGGTCTTGTCAAGTATTTGAGATATGTATATTTCTTCGGGCTGCATTGAAACAAACAGTTCATACTTGGTGAATATAATCGAGAACGAGAAAATGGCTTTTTGACATCAATTATTCACGCTTCAGCGTTCAGATCTATAATTTTAATTAATTTTTAGTTTAAGTCTATTTAGCACTTATCTTTTATTTGGGTATAAAAAGGTACGGTACGAATAGGAGGTGTCGAAAATGACCCTTTTCCCAATCGAGAACCTAGCTAATTGGCTGAGTTTACATTGGAGTTAACTTGGTAAAACACAAAAATTAATTGGAGCTACATAATAACATGAGGTTTTGTCTCAAAAAGATATTGTTCAGCCATATAGCTAAAGATAGAGAAGATTTTGACAACAGATCATCTGATCATGAATATTGTTAAAGTAAGTCTAGAAAGAGTTTATTTTGTTTCATTTATGTTCTATTTAATGTTGCTAAGAATACTATTCTAAGATTTTGCATTTGGACTGTTGCCATAATCTACTGTTAGGCAGTTTTGCAAAGCCTTCCTCATGAAAAGAAACTCCAAGTAAAAAAGAATGATCCAATTTATAAAAATCTCCTTAAGATTAACTTCATAAGTTTTGCCTTGACACCCTTTTTTAACATAATGCACAAAGACATCAATGTCTAGGACGGTCTAAAGTACATACATATGGGTGGATTGATTCTTAAGATGGAAAGAATTGCAGACGGTATTGTCCATATTCCATCACCACATATCAGTCCGGAAGCTACTGCACCCGAGTAATCATCTGCGTCTTTCTTATCTACCCATTCCCATATGAACAAAACCAAGGTCCCAACAAACATGTCTATGGCAAAGTACGCTCCTATATAGAATGGAACAGCCATAGCCATAGGAAGTGGTATAAACTTAGAGATACTAGGTGGTGTGATGTCTCTGGCAAGATTCACAACGAGAGCAGCAACGAAGAATCCACAACAAAGAGCCAAACAGTGTTTAGGCAGTTTGGCAAATCCTTCTATCCCGAGAATAGCCATTTCCCGGTAGATAACAGCGTAAGGAGCTTTGTAAAGACCATCAGGATCTCCGACCTCAAAAGCAGTCCAAAACATCCAAAACGTGAGAGGAGCGATCACGCAGCCCATGGCTGTACCCAGAAGCTGAGTTACAAACATGGATTTTGCAGATGATAACGTGAGGTAACCTGTTTTAAAGTCTTGCATGAGATCTGCTGCGGTTGACACGATCGCCATCATAACACCACATGCTGATAAACCGGCAATGACACCACCACTGTTGTTTCCTACGATCGAAGCTATGGTGAAAAGACCAATCTTCCCGTAGGTCGAAGGCAGGCTCATATCCGTGAGGCCTGCTCCATAAGAGTTGCAAAAGGCGAGACCAGGTGCAACCAAGTATGAACAGAGGACAAAGTACCATTTCAATGGTGGGAATATCAGTGGGATGGTCGCGGTCGAAATGGCTGCTAGACACACATAACCAGCAACCGCGAAACCGAGTGGTATATGGTCCTTGAGAAACACTTCATCTCTTTTCTTCTTCTCCAGCAGTGATTCTGAGGGCTCACTACTCTCATCTGAATCAAGAAACTCTGTTTGAGAAAGACTATTACTTTAAAAAATGCGATAGATGAGTCAGAATCATATGTCCTTTCACACCTAAAATGTCGGTAGAGACAGGTAGATGTTGTTTGTTGCAGAGTCCCTTGGTAGTGACAATAGTGATCTTGATAAGGTTGTAGAGACCGTCACCAAGGATGATAGCAATGGCGATAAATACCTATAAATGTGGTAAATGACATGGAAAAAAAGCATGGGTAATTAATGAAAGTACACATATGAAACTTATTATTATCCTACCTTATATCCGTAGAGACCTTTGAAATCGTTGGCCTCAAGGTCAGATGGATACCAGTCTCCAGCATGGTGTGATATGAACGGCCAGAGAAAACCCCAGGAAATGATAGCGCCCAGAAGAACTGAGCAGTTCACTATATGGGGACATATCAGACCACATCCAATAAAAGTAGGATTGAAATCAAAGTAAAACCTGCAGTCATGATAACTCAGTTACAATTTGGTCCAACACATTTTTTTTGACAAAAAAATTTGGTCCCACACATGCTAACCTTGTGTAGTGTTAATAGAAAACTTACGTGTTCTTGAATAGCGTTAAACCAAGTGTGGGAAAGTTATCAAACCCACATGCATCTCCAATACCACTAAAGAACCACTTGAAGCAACTCCAAACAAAGCTAAGGCTGAGATACTTCCCAAGACATTTAACTTGGTTTCTGAAGTAAAACAATAAACATTAGTGATACTCAAGAGAAAAAAAAAAGAAAAAAAACAGGTAGTGATATTGAAGATGATGTATCTGAAAATTACTCAGCAAGCTTGGCTCCGGAGTAGTCGTGAAAACTGTTAATGAGCATGGCTGTAGCGGTTCCACTGGGATACGTAAGCTTGTAGTCCCAAATCATCACCTGAGATAACACTTATGAATAAGGATCAAGAAACCACAAGAAAGCTCTTCTCTTGATTAGTGAGACGAGACCTTGCGAAGTGGAACGAGACTAAAGAGACCGAGGAAGCTGACGGCAAATAAGAAAACAATCATCCACCATAATCCAGGATTTATAACATCTTCAGGATTGTTTCCCGGACGATCAGCACCAATGAGCTTGTATGTCCTCTCATCCATAGCAATCAAATACGAACCAAATCCTCCTTGAAACACAGTTAAGAGTTAGCAACTCTATCAGAGGACCAATCAATATAATCCTTATATCGCATAGTATATCAAATTTGGAAGCTTATTATAAAAATCACATACAAATAATCAAAAGGTATCCACAAGATCAGCATTTGAATAGCTAATAGTCATAATGAGTACAGAAGACCTTGTTCATCAGCACAGAGCAAGCTAGATATAATTAACATGTAAAATCATAAGAAGCTAACAAACATTAGACAACAAGATAAGGATATATCTTAGAACAAGGCTAGGTGTGAAAGGAGATATTAAACTTTCATTTACCGCTATAAGCAAGGCCGTAGCAAGCGACAACGCAAGTCTGAATAACGGTGTTCTCTTGCTTGGTGAAGGGTTTAACTGAAAACCCTAGTTTGGACAAGAAACCAGTCCATGACTTGACAGAGAAGAAACCGAGAAGACCAGCAGCGACATTTAGCGAAGGAACGATTCCGACAGTGAGATTAAGCTTATGGGTAATGATGCAGAACAAGATCCCTAACAAGGCGCTAGCGACTAAGCCTCGGGTCGTGATCTGATCCTTCCAGTGAGGAACATCATCCCTTGCGGTTTTTTCAGGGTACAACAATGTCTCTGAGATCTCCGTTGACCTTAGAATCTCCTTCTCCATTACTTCCTTTCCCCCTCCCCAGAACTTTGCAGCTTAGGTTGAGAATCTCCAGCGGAGATCACTTCAGAATGTTTCTGCAATTGCTCAGACAGATTTTCCAGTAGATTTGTGGTGCTTGACGTCGAATTGTTGATATTTGCTTACATGTTAATATGTGAATTCTAAAAAAATTGTTATGATTTAATTGGTCGATGATTTTTAGTTTTTATTTATTTTAATTATATCTAAAAGAAAAAAAAAATCTATAACCAATTAATATCACTAGCCAAATAATCTACATAATATTATAAATAATGATTTATGATAACTAATTTTGAAATTATATATAGAAAAAGTATTAATGCTGATCAATTTTTATATTTATAAAATACATAAAATAATAAATGACAAACAATTTATATAAATCAATATAATGATTTTATATTCTTATTTAAAACTATTATATTTGTATATAAATTATTATAATAACTATCAATATCCAAAAGATCTAAATATATTTTTAGTCTTATCAAAGACATAACTTTAGCTACAAATTATTTAAAATAAAAAATTTAAACTATATACCTCCAAAACTTAAGTAATTTTATTAAAAACTGAATTATGAATATTATATATAACATTTTACAAATTTTAAATATAAAATATGATATTTAAAATAGTCATATATGATTTTTCTAAAACATTTTTTCTTAGAAAAATATTAACAGAAAACACATATTCATTTTTTTATAATAAAAACATATTTTAATTTAAAAATTTATAATAAATATATTGTTACAAAACATTCAAACCAGCAAAATTGCCGGTATCTACCTAGTAGTATTACATTAG
This sequence comes from Raphanus sativus, assembly GCF_000801105.2. Taxonomy (NCBI): domain Eukaryota; kingdom Viridiplantae; phylum Streptophyta; class Magnoliopsida; order Brassicales; family Brassicaceae; genus Raphanus; species Raphanus sativus. The sequence continues at coordinate 32,429,050 of NC_079514.1, read as the reverse complement.
TTTAAAGTCCATGATCATATATTCACAAATAAAGTGAGCTGTCAACGAGGACAGGACAGTGATTACACAGCACGACACATCTACTAAACGTTACTTATAATATTGTCACACACTTCTTCACCATCTCTCTTTCATCACTTCTTGCAGATTCTCATCTTTATAATTCAGCACCTCCTGCAAAATGTTTGTTATGTGTTCACGCATCCCGTTAGTGTAAGCCATGCGCTGATAGATCGATTCTGACTCCTCTACTTTCTCATTCATGTGTCAGTCCCATGACTTGTAGGCCACCAATCAATCCCTTAGCTTGTGAATAATTTTTCAGACATTATGCAAAAAGCATACCATTGCTGTTCTGCCAATCTCCTCCTGGATTCATCCAGTGCGATCCTATCAGACATCCACCTGACTCTTCTTCTTTTTCCATTTACAATCCGACTTTGGCCAGCTCTTTCCAACATCACCCAACCCGAAAAGCTCGACTGAACGGTATAAACCAGACAGTTCTCGGACCATTCTTGCGAAGATTGAACAGATCTTTTTTTAATTAAGTTTTATAGTAACCTTGAGAAAAGTTTTGTCATCTATTTTTAATGGCATGAAATAAAGGTCCGAGAACACGAAAGCAAAACAGAACATAGTAAAGCTTTAAAAGAACAAAGCAAGGACATAAAATCGAAACCTAAATCAAATAGAGTTTTAACTTCGGCACCACAAGCGATTCAAGCTTTAACGGTGGAGAACCAATCTCAGATGATCATGAAAAGTATTCCGAGTTAGGTGACTTAACTATGGTCTTTCACTGATTCATTCTAAAGCATGTAACTGTTTTCAGAGTTGTTATACAGTAAAAATCTCTCTTTCTCTCTCTCCCTCTCTCGTTTGAAAATATGATTATTAGAAGGAAAAAAAAGTGTCTGATCTTTAGACTCTTGGTGTGTGTGTGGATGTTACTGCCTAGGTGGAGGAGGCATCTGAGATTTAGCAAAACTGATCCATGTAGCAATTCCAGCGGCTAAGATGACCCATCCCAGCAAATCATACTTGAGATCACTGTTCTTTTTCTTCGCAGTCTGCAGCGAGAAGAAAAAACACAAAAAAAAAACGTTAGTTAGATTTCATCAAAACCCCCTCCCCCCCAATTTGCATTTTTGAGTAAAAAAGAAAGGACCTTGGAAGTTGAGGCAGTGGATGATGGTCCAGCGACACCGCCTAGCGCTTGTGGGCCTGAACCATGGCTATGTGCCGCTTTATGCAGCTCTGGAGCCTGCAAGCGCGTTGGTCAAAAGAACAAAAACTAATGAGAGTCCAAACCACTAGCAAACTCCCTATTACTAGAGGAACATCAACTTATATTATATTTGTATAAAGTAGTCGGCTCACCTTAGAAGTCATCTCCAAAGATTTGCGGTAGAGTTCGTTCTCCGGTTCCTGCAAACAAATAAAACAATACATATTCTCACATTACAGAACACCACACGAAATAAAGACGATGATAAATATATAGTTGTATTATTATTATTATTACCTCGTCGAGAGCTTGTTCAAAGTAGTGAGAAGCTTTCTGAAAGTGATCCGTAGCGACGATTTCATCAGGAATCATAAAGCCGTATGAAGTGTGAGCATTCCCGATGAACCAAAGCGCACTGGGCTTCTTTGGATCGATTAACAAGGCCTCTTCCAGCTTCGATATGGCATCTACACAAACCAAACCAATCGAATTTTATCATTAAAAAAAAACAGCACTAATTAATTATCAACAGCTAATAATGAATCTCTCACCTAGAAGCATTTGCTTTGAGGCTGCGGGGTTCTGGAACTGGGACAGTTCTAATAAAGCCCCTCCCCATCTCAACAAGTTCTGCAGAAATTCAAAAAAGAAAAAAGAAAAGAAAGGTGGAAACATTTATCGATTTGGTTTAGAACCAATCAAAAACGAATCTAAAAAGAGTTGAGAGAATTACGAACATCGGCATCTAAAGGGTTTTTGATGTAAGTAGCTTCTGCTGCTTTACGAGCATGTTCGAAGAACATAAATCTCTCGATATCTTCCTGCATATCCATTGTTTCGTCTTGAGCTTCCCCAAGAACAACCGACCAAGGTAACAAAATTGCTTAGAGGATCGTTTTCTTTAGGGTTTATTTATTTATGGGGAAATTGTTAATGACAATTTAGGCCCTGCAGAAAACCAATATTAGTTTTCATACTGTTTGAAATTTTCAGTAACTCAATATGCCTCTATTAAATTTTTATCTTTTTGTGCAACATGCCTCTATTAATTTATATAGAAATTTTAACCGTTTTAGTTTATATTCACAAAATTAATTTTTAAGGAATAAAATTACCAAATTTTTTTATTGAATTATAAATATATATTTATACATTGCGATTAACTAGGCTTATAATTTAGAGTTAACTGGTGACGATTTGGAAGTGAGGTTTAAATGTTTTTAAAATAAAAATAAATACTAAAAATTAAAAAATAAAAATATAAATATAAATATAAATTATTTCAAATTTATTTTCAAATTTCAGAAAAAACTAAAAATTTAGTTTGGAAAAAATAATTTTTGAAAAACATAATTATAAAATGATTAAATTTGAAAATATATAATTTGAACATATATAATTAAAAAAATATTTATAAGGAGAAATTCTTTAGGATAGTAATTCTAAAGGAAGTTGAACCAAGCGAATCTAGAATTTAAAAATATCTTAAGAATTTGGTTGAAAATCTGAAAAAACTAATCTAAATTCGAATAGATACCAGAATATTTGAAACTTATACAACATTAAGAAAAAACTTATAATTAAAATTTTTGATATTCTCATGTATGTTACAAGATCTCAATTTAGTAGGTCCATATATTGTTACATCAAAATTCGTTATATATTAAAAGAAAATTATTTGTAATAAATATGTTCATATACTAATTGACACATGGCATGTCAGACTCATAATCGTTTAAAATTTAGAACGCTAATATTGTGGCAGCTTCACAATCATTTAATACTTAATATGTTCATGCACTAATTTTTGAACCCCAACAAAGACAATTTAATATGTTCGAACACTAATTTTCTTTTAGTCAGTTCATTTTTAATTCCTGTAATTTAACTTTTGTATAAGTGAATTGAAGTTGTCTCTATGCAACTACTGAATGATATCATTGTTGAAAGAAAGAAATTGCAATATTATTAAGATTCACATCACCTAAAATACTAGAATGAAACCGTTTTTAGAAATTGAAGTTTTCATTATTTCATACCGTGTCGAACTTGACAATGGTTAAGGCTTATGTACATGAAAGCAATAAATAATTGTGATTAGTTAATTAAAGAAACTAAGGTCAAAAAATACCCACAAAGTCGGATTTTTTGTTTGGCCAAATATTGAATTTGTTTACAAAGTTTTCATATCAGATTAAGAATTATAAATATAATCAAATTGCTAGAAAAAATCATAAATCAGAAAGCTTTAAAAGGAATGAAAACTCTAAATTCAATTGAAAAACATAATTCAGATGCTGAGTGAACATATCATATTATTTTTGACACAACTTTAACTCCCTTTCACTCGATTATATCGTGTGTTTAATTATACTAGAGTTTTTATCCGCGCTACGCGCGGAATGTTCGGTATAGTTAAACTTTTATTTAATTAATTAATTTAATAATTTATATTAATAATTGTAAAGTGATTTTTCGTCTTTGAATTCTCATATTTAAAGTTAAAGCGTAAAAGATTTATTATCATTAATAAATAAATAGATTTGCTAGTATATAATTAACAATTAATTAAAAAGAAATTTCATTGATTTGATGAATCATTGTCTAAAATTAATTTATATTGTGTTATAAAATCTTTATTATCTTTAATAAATAATTAGATTTGTTTATATATATATATATATATATATTATAAATTAAAATTATTTTTTATTTGGTAATTATCATTATATAAAAATAGTTTATATTGTGCTATCCAAAAATAATATTTTACATTTAAAAAAATAAAAGAGATACATCTCTCCATATACATATTCTATACAATTCTATACATAGGTGTTTTAAATATTTTTACAGGATAAAGGATATTTTTATTATAATTAAAAAACTGATATGTAAAAAATTAATATTTAATTTCTTACTAAATATTTCAAATGCATGAGTATTTTTAAATTGTATTTTACGTGATAAAGATAATTTTTCTATGATAAAAACTATATATTAAATATTCTGAAAATATGAAAATAATTTATTCTAATGATATTTGAGTTGGTGATGTATTTATTTATATTCAATTTTTGTGCTTGCATGTATGGGGGTCTTCGTTTATGGACGTGTTTTATTTCAGAAAAGATTGATGTAATATAATATATCCAAACATGAATAAATGTATCAATCCGAAAGTGTACAAACTTAATACAAACTTATACTATTTCCACTATTTGTTACAAACTTCTATTACTTACAAATTACCAAACGCTTTAGAGTTTATACACAAATGAAATCGAAACATAAATGATCTAATTATTTTGTAAATATTTTATACGTGCATGAACAACTTTAGTTACCTTCAATAGTACATAGCATACTTGATAAGGTGCTAATTAACATCTATTATTTTAAAAAAGTTGCCAATTAACAACTTTAGTTTGCTTCAGTGAATTATATTTATCGTTAATTAAACAACATTATTTATTTTACAAATATTTGTGGATGGTATCTAACTAATTAATAATCATCCTATCGACATATTATTATATATCTCACCAATTTGTGGGATCCTCATTTCATGTAGAGAACATAATTGAAAATTTCTTAATGTGAAGTAGGTTATAAATATACGTTGGAAAACAAATAAAACAAATATAGATTGTTCATTATAATATTTTTTTTTAAATTATGAATTTGCATACAGAGACATATATTTAAGTTAGATTAAAGCTATTAGTAGATAAAAATAAAATTTCTAAGACAAACAAATCTAATCAAATTTAAACGAAATTATTATATTTTAAGAATTATAAAACTAATTTCATATAGTTATCTTCCTTAATTGTCATTTTAAGATTTTGTCCATATCAACAAATTTAATAAATGCTTAATTTTAACTCGCCCTCCTCCTGAGATGTTGGAAGTGGAGGCCATTGGGTTTCATGAGACCTGTTTCTGTTGCACACTTGGGTTTTCTTACATCTCATAAGGCTTCTTAAGCTCCTGCTGATAGCTACCATGTGAATGTGGTGGTTGAAGTAAACGATGAGGATGATGCTAATTTTATTGTTATAATTGCTCACCTGACCTTGGTGGTTGGTTGTGACAGAGGTAAGGATTTCTTCATGAATCTCATCGCTTCCTTCTAAACCTGCATTAAGTAAAGTCAATTGGGTGGCTAAATGATTCGGACAATGCTTATCATATATAATTTGTTTAACAGAGAAGAGAAAGTGGTGAGACATACTAACATCTCCGGAGTTGCAACCGACGGACCTCTTTGCTGCACAATAATTACGTAAGAAAAAGACTTTTGTGAGACTGAGATCAAAAAGGGGTAAAATAAATGTCCTTACATCAGACTGCTTGATTTCACACAGGGTGTTGGGCATAGATTGGTCTTTGATAGATAAATCACATCCTCGGCGTCCAATAGTGAATACATTGCCCCTCATGATACGGTGTGAGTTCTGAAATTACATAGAAACATGCATTGGGACAGTTAGAAACAGAAGTATCGTAGTCAAGAAGTAGAAAATTCTCAGACATAATAACATAGTTCTGTCGAAAAATATAAAAGAACCAAACATGAAGCCAACTAAACTGGTTGGGCATGAACTGAAAGACCAAACCTTTACAAAAAAAATATTACACAAACTGCACAATGCTAAACCCTCAATGCGCAACTTACAGACCACAAAAAATCACAGAGACACATACATAACAACATACTTATGAGTTATGTGGGAAAAAATATAAAAGAACCAGACATGCATACAACTAAACTCAGTTCCTCATGAACTGAAAGGCCAAACTTTTACTAAAAATATTACACGAACTGCACACTGCTAAACTCTAAATGCGCAATTCACAGACTATTAGATCAAACCAATAAAAAAACAATCAGTGATGAAACTTAACCTACCTGATAATACTGAGAAAGTAGCTTCCCCATGGAGCCTTAGCTTGCTTCTTCCCCGCCTTCGACTTCTCACACCACTTAACCTAAATCCACAAAACATTAGAAATGATAATTAATCAGACAAAATCGTGAGACAGACCACCAAACCTGCTATTATAGGTGTCGCAAAGACATCGGCTTTAGGGTTTGTGTTGGTTTCAGGAGAGATCTCCATCATAGGCACATCACTACATCACTTAAAACAGGCTTCTCCAGATTCCGATCCACGATCCGAAACCGGTCCTTGATTCTCAACCGGAACCTCGCTTGCCGACAAAGACCCCGCTGATTCTGCCGCCGCCGCCTAGGTTATAAAAAATCAAAAATCAGATTTGAAACCAAAAAAAGAAGCTTAGGTTTAGATAAGAACTAACGTACATATTCAATAGCGGCATCGGTCTTGACCTTAGATCGCTTGGTAAGGCGTGGAGATGATGAAACACAAACTGGAATAAGATTAATCAGCAACTAAACAAATGAAAACGAATTGCAACCAGAAACCTCTCTAACACTAACTCAATTGTTGTATCACTGAATTCTAAGTCACTAAGGACATGAATATGAGGACCGAGCAGCATACTCACACCAATCTTATAATGAAGCTCACATATCTCAAGGGAACTTTTTTCACTAAAAAAAGTCTCAAGGGAACTTAATACAGTGTTGTAAACGCAATGGTAGATCACGTGAGTCCACAGACATCCTTGATAAAGCTTCAATACCGAGGAACCTGTTCACAAAGTACCATAAAAGTGGATAGCAATACAAAATAAAAAACAAATCTCTTGAGAGGCCACACCAAGAGATACTTCTCTCACCAGGTTCCCGTCAAAATCACTTGATCAACAAATAGAAATAAACTCTAATTGATTCCATAACTTTGATAACTTGATGCAAACCTTATTTGCAAACTAAGTAAAATACATTTTACAACCTTATTTTCTTAAGCTTTGGAACATCTCTCTGACCCACAATCTTGAAGATAACCAATGTTAAAACATAAAACCCAATATGTTCTTCAAACGTAGTATTTTAGAATGTGCATCAGAAGACTCTCTAAATTCAGCTAAATCACACACACACATTCGATTCGTCTCCAAGCTCTGCCAGAGTTTTAAAGCTTCTACAAACTTCTCATGCTCTGCTTCTGTCCGCTTCTCTCTTTGTTTAGTGATGGTGTAAGGCTTTCTTGTCTGAAAAAACAGTATAACCCAAAACAACAAATTTAGAACTAAACTTGAAATCTGAAACCAATCAAGAGATTTAGAAAACCCAATTTAATACCTTGAGACAAAAGGCATCCGTGGAAGAGATAATAAGCTCATCCGAAGCTATGTCGCATAAACTCCCACAATGTTCCTATAATCAGAAGAGGAAGAAAAAAAAAACAATTAATTAGTCTCTAGACGAACAGATCTTATAGTAAATGCTTGAAGTCTCTACAAAACTAATTAACACGCTTCTAGAGGAGTTAGACCATCAAATAATTAGGGTTTGGAGACTTGCTCTTACCTAGCAAATTCATATGGCTCTTTTGTTGATCCTTCTTTTCAGGCAAAGACTTTGCATTACCTCAACAGGAGCCAAGAAGCTACGCTGGAAGAAAAGTGATCCCAAACTCAATCCCTTACACAACTCCTGATGTGGAAAAGAACAGGAAACTAAATCAACATAAATGAACATATTTCAGTATAGACAACACAACCCTGTCGTTTAGTTATAAAGAAGGAGCTCCAGGCCAATTAAAAAGGCACCTTTAACTGTGTTTCTCGCTTCTCAGAATGAATTAACAGTCACCATATCTCAAACTGTCCAAAACCAGGAACGACGTCATTGAAGAAGAGAGCCGTGGGGCTTTTCCGGTTGATTTCGCTGTTTGAGTTGCTATTAATAGATCTGAGAATTTGATTTTCGGGACTGTGTCGACGGGGAGAAGTAGAAATACAAAGCGAATGGGGAATTGCCGGTTGAGTCAGGGATTTGCCGTTGGGTTCATCACCATCGCTTCAGCTTCTTGAGAGGAGGAATTAGGGGTTGATTTGAAGCTAGTTTATACGAAGCTGTTTATAAAGAAGGAGAAAGAGAAGAGTTGAAACGAATTCATTAATGATGGATTGAAGAGCATGATTGATTGATAGCAGAGGAGGTTTGGTAACAGAAATTAAGAGGAAAGGGAGACGACAGTGTTAGAGAGATCGATGAATATTGGGGGGATGTTTAGGTTTCTGTAGATGTGTTAAACTGGGCCATCGATATACTTCCCAGCCCACATGCAAGAAGTTACAATTTTAGAATGGGCTAATTAAATCTGACATGGTAGAAAGGAATGTCCTAATTGGTTGATTTAATTAAATGAGGTGGACACTCTAAGGGAGCTTCATATTTTCCTTTTAGTAGTGTTATAGATTTACCAATATATGTTATTGTACTCATCTTCTCTATGGTTGAGGGCTTTTGCAGTGGTCTCCTTAGCAAGTGTCCAATATATCCAGGAGAAATAGCGGTTTAGCCAACACTTAGCTCAAAGTTTTCATGATGTATTTGTGAACATTCTATTTCTAGGTGATAGGTTGTATCGAACAGAGTATGAATGGACCATTCTTCAGATTCTTTGAGGCATACCGACATTCGATCTTCATTAACATTCTCAAAGAAAAAAATTTAAGATGATGGTTTTTATTTGGTTTTTTAGATTTTAGTTTTTGGTTTTAAAATTTTTGCTTTTAGTTTTTAGATTTAGTTTTTATAGTTTTTAGTTTTAGATTTTGCGGTAGATTTTAATTTTTTGGAAAACTTGATTGGTGATTAGATTTTGTTTTTATTTTTAAATTAAAATAAAAAATTAGTGATAAAATATTTTTTAGGAAAATAAATAAGAATATCATAAGTATCAGTAAAAGTAATCTAATACAAAATTATTTTAAAATAAAAATAAATACAACATAACAAGATATTATAATAATTAATGGCTGTATTTAAAAAATATTTAAGTTTATATTTACAGGGAAATACGCACAATATTTTAAGTTTTTTAAAAATAAATAAATGTATTTATAATCTCGTTTCTAATTCCTTTTTACTCTAATTTTTCAAAGAACCAATACGCCAATTTAACTTTTGCATTTCATTTTAGTATATTTCAAGAAATATATGATACTACTTTCATTCTATTGTATTTTTCTCTTTAATATTAATAGCATACATTAATTATTCAACTAAAATATATAATCAGTCAAATATAAATACTTATTTAGTAGATAAATAAATACTTATCATAACCTTTGCTATACAAAATAATTTATTAATTAATATTTTTATATATAAATTTAACCAAATTTGTTAGTTATAATTATTAATTTATTAATTAAATAAATTATTTTTTAAGAAGACTAGTATTTATAAGATTTTTCATGTCTTTTTGTTAAATAAATGTTGCTCTTATAAATAAAAAGAAATATTTGTTTATCAAAGATGCATATCTGTACGTCGGTATATCTGTATTAATAATGTGTTTGAAATACAGTTATATATATATTTAAAGTAGTTTTTTGTTTTTGATTTACTTTTTCTAACATTTAATCAATGATTTATTTAATTATAATTTGTCTATTATTTTAAAAAATTTGACTTATAAGATTTTTTAAAAATGATAACTAATAAAAGAATATATCACAAATTTAATAAATATACCAAAGTATTATTAACAAAATATGTAGACTTTTGCCATACATTGTTAATTTTATTGATATGTTTAAGACAAAATGTTCTTAATACAAATTATTTGAATTTTAATGTACAATTTCATGAATATATGATTATGTAAGGAAAACAGTAAGCACAGAGGAGAAAATGACTATTAAATATTAAAATAACCAAAAAGAAAAAAAATCAGAAAAATAAGCAACATTAAATGTTGCTGAAAAACTGAAAAACATAGATTTTATTTTTGTTTACAATTGGATAATTATTACAAAAAACTAGTTTTCCTAAAATTTAGGAAGTCCATTTCTTCAAAATTTTGATTGGATGATAAAGTGGTTTTTGAAAAACTAAAACTAAAAATCAAGCAAGTTAGAAACATATGGTATCTTAAGTATGATTCAAAAGTGAAAAAGTGATCCTATGTTTCTTGTCTTGACATTTCAATAAGCTTCTCCAGGGTGGTTAAAGAGAATAAAAAACTGAATTCAAAATAATATCATAAACTCTGAAACAAACATAACCTAAACAAAGTCATCATAAACATAAACTACAAAGAAAACAAAACTACAAAGCAAACAAAACTTCCAAACAATGTCATCACAAAAGTCATCATCAGAGTCTTCGTATGCATCCATGTTCACAAACATATTTCCCACATCTTCTTAAACTTTATTCTATCACCCTCATGTGTTTCAAAAGGCATCGCCTAAGCTAGAGGCAAACTCTACCAGAGAGGTTGTCACCTTGAGAACTTGAAACCAGTCGAATTCAAGTAAGCACACGCTTCAACATTTTCTGAATTTAAAGGTAAGCATCATTTCTCAATATATTTGCATACTTAAAACAAGAAATTATAATTTAATACTTAGTTGCTTTTTATGTTTCCAAAACAAATTCACCTAAAATCTAATTTATTGACTAAACAATTTTACATCATCATATGTCTACGCTTCTTCATCTTATATCCACGTCTTTTGAGTTCTGGGACAATAGTCTCTAAACCTTCTCCTAATCCCCTACTATTTTCTTATCACCATGTCCACTTCTACTAAGCAAGTTGATCCAGCAAGAAAATATGCAACTACTAATCCTCATAAATTTGACTGTTGGACTTGTAACTTTTGTGGTAAAGTCACAAATGTGGAGTTTTACATGCTAAACAAAATCTGGCGGGAAGCTATTCAAACGTAACTCTGTGTCCTAAGTTTCCAGATAATATGAATGAAGAAGTTTCATTCTTAACGAATGTACAATAATAGCCAGTGTCAAAATGATGCAACCAGCGTTTGATTATGAAGTTCAGCCAAGTCAGTCCCACCTTAACTTGAAGAAGCACGAGGGTCATGTTTGTTGCACCAACTCCTCATAATGTATTGAAAGGAAGAAAATAAAAATTAGAGTGTGATAAAGAACTTAGGGACAATGCTTGTAGTGTTACTGGGAGGTGGTACTTAGATGCAATGATTCTTTTCAATGCAACCGTTTATGACAGTTTCAAAGAGACACTTGAATTTATAGGAAAATATGGTTCATCGTTGTAAGCCACCAAGTATATATGAACTGTGAGTTCCTCTCATGATAAAAAAATAAGTGAAGGAAACTGAGAATAAGTTGGTGGGACACATAGCAGAATAGGTAGCTAAAGGATGTTCAATCATGTCTGATGGATGGTGTGGTTCAGTTGTACAAAAGGACATCATCAATATCCTTGTTAACTTTCAAAAGAGATCGGTTTTCTGAAATCAATTGATGTTTCAGAGGTTGTGAAAGATGCTAATTTGTTGTTTAACATGCTTTGGCCATATGGGGGATTAAGTTAGAGAGTCTAATGTTGTCCGAGTAGTAACTGACAATGCATCAAACTATATCAAGGCTGATAAGCTTTATGCTCAATCTTGTGTTTTTGTATATTTAGTTCTTACTAATCTGATTTTATCTTCTAATTCACATGGAAGCTTCTAATAGTCATGAAACCACATCTATATTGACTTCCTTATATATGCAGCACACTGCATCAATATCATGCTAAAAGAGATAAAACATATTTCTTCAATTAAAGCTACAATAGGAAGCTACATCTATATGAATAGTTACATTTACGGTAATACATCTCTCGTGAATATGATGAGAAGATTCACATGCGGTGAAAATCTACATAGACAAGCAATTATTTGGTTTGCTATGTCATTCATCACACTTCCACCAAAAGAATAAATTGAGAAAATTTGTTAAATTGTTATTTTCTGGTGGAAGTGTGATGAATGAATTATCAATCCAAATAATTATTTGTCTATGTATATTTTCACCGCATGTGAATCTTTTCATCATATTCACGTGACGTATGATTGTAGATGCAACCGCTCATATTAATGTAACTTCTTATTGTAGCTTTAGTTGAAGGAATATGTATATCATCTAGCATGAGATCAATGCACTGTGCTGCACAAGGAAGCCAATTTAGATGTTGTCTCACGACCATTAGAAGCTTCAATGTGAATTAGAAGATAAAATCAAATTAGTAAGAACTAAATAAAAAGAAACACATAAAATTGAACATAAATAAACTTATTAGCCTTAACATAGTTTGATGCATTATCAGTTATCACTCAGAAAACATTAGACTCTCTAACTTAATCCACCATACGATCAAAACATGTTAAACAACAAATTAGTCTTTTTCACAACCTCTGAAACATCAACTTATTTCAGAAAAACTTAATCCCTCTGGAGAGTTAACTAAGAAGTTGATGATGTATTTTTTGTACAACTGAACCACGCCATCCATCAGACATGATTCAACAGTCTTTAGCTACCTATTCTCCTATGTATTCCACCAACTGATTCTCAGTTTCCTTCACCTCTTTTTTTATCATGAGAAGAACTCACAATTCATACATACTTGGTGGCTTACAACCTGAACCATATTGCCCCGCTAATTCAAGTACCTCTTTGAAATTATCATAGCTAGATGCATTGAAAAGAATTCTTGCATGTCCCAGTAGCACTACAAGCGTTGTTCCTAAGTTTTCTATCACACTCTAAAACTATTTTCTATCTCTTCTTTCTTTCAAAACATCAGGAGTAGTTAGAGCGAAAAAAAATGTCCATTGGACCCTCTTACGCTTCTTGATTTAGGCTAAGACTGACATGGACGTTTCTAGCTTCGCAGAACTTTATCATCATAATTAAACATTGGTTGCATCATTTGGACATTAACTCTTATTATAAATTTGTCAAGAATGAAACTTTTTAACTTATTCACATGATCTGAAACCTCAGGACACAATTACAGTTGTATAGCCTCCATCAAAGTAAAACTCCATTGTATGTGGTTCTACCACAAAAGTTACAAGTCCAACAACCAAACTTATGAGATTCAAGAGTTGCATATTTTCTTGTTGGATCAACTTGTTTAGTAGAAATGTACATGGTGATAAGTAAAGAGTCAAAGATTAGGAGAAGAGAGCATACACAATAAGAAGAAGATTTAGAGATTTTCGTTTCAGAATTCAAAAGGCGTGAATATTTAGAAGAAAAAAAGAGTATATATATATATATATAATGATTCAAAATTGTTAAGTAATTAGGTTAGATTATTGGTGAATTTGTTTTGGAAACATAAAAAGCAACTAAATATTTAATCTTAATTATAATTGCTTATTTTAAATATAAGATATATTGAAAATAGGATCTTACCTTTAAATGCAGAAAACGTTGAGGCTTAAAGAGGCGTGAGCTTACAAGGCGGCATGAGGCGTGAGCTTACAAGGCGGCATGGGGCGTGAAGAGGTACACACTTACTTGAATTCGCCTGGCTTCGAGTACTGATGGCGACAACCTCTCTGGTGGACGTTGCCCCTATCCTTAGCTAACCTAGACGACACCTTTTTAAACAAAGACATTTCCTCAACCACTTTCATCGCTTCATCCACACAACCTCCAATTAAGAGAAGCTTACAAGTAAACTATAAAAGAAACATCTAGTCAGTGTGGGGCATTCAGAATGAGACATAGGGAGAAATAGTTTTTCTTTTACTTGTATAAATGGATGTAATGCAGCTAAAGATACATACGGGAGACTCCATAGTAAGCTGCAGATATTCCACTACGTCCTTATGATAAGAATCACTGACAATCTTTTTATGGCAATCAGGATCTCCTGGAGGCTTCAAAGGAAGCAACCATGGATCCATGCACCCTAACACAACCAAAAATAGCCATGAAATCAATACAACTGGTTGTGAGTTAATGTGAACTAAATAAAGTTATTTAAGTAGTACCAACCAAGAATTCGAATAAGAGCGGAGTCAAATGCATAAACTGCACACAATCACAGCATACTCGCCTCTTTATCTATCCCATGCTCCATAAAATGACATATTTGTTCAAACCAAACCAAAAGCCTCTCCTGTCCAGTTAAACTCAATGTCAGTCTCAAGCCTTAGAACAATAAACTAAAAGACAAATTTTAAGTTACCACTCTACGCTGTTTAGCAATCTTCCGATCCAAGTATCATATATTCTTCAGATCTCGTTAACATTGTTTTGTCAGGTTGCAAGTGACTCAGAATCTGTATTTGAGCCTACCAAAAAAAACCCAGAGAAGAAAGGAGCATGTAAGAAAGAAATAGAAAAAAGCAAAGCACTGTTTCAGTCTTCTTTGGAGATTATATAGAAAACAAAAACCTCGTATTTGAGCCGGTTCATGGTTGGAGAACCATCTCTCATTTTCATTGTCATGGTTGGAGAAACATCTAAGTACACCGCTTGCTTCTCTCCCGTTTCTCTGGCGAAGTAGCTCCCCGAGGGTCTTTGGCACTCGGCTGCTACTGGCTCAAGAAGAGTTTGAAGGTAAGATGTCGACACGCACATGATACTTCTTTTGAGCTTCGTGTCTTTGATTGTGATGTTCTCAGTCAGTTTTCACCATTGCTTTATTATCAATAATACAGATCTTCGTCTCAGTGGGGAAAATTAGGGTTTTCATTCAACGACAATAGGAAACTCTCCAACTCCTACGATCTCGCAACAAGTATCTATACTATTAAAGTACAAGCACATTTGGATTTTTTACTAAACATGCCCTTTCTTTAACTCACATTGCTTATTTCATTAAGGGCAATCAAGTAATATTAATAACATATCTATATTGGGTCATTTTTTTTATCCAGCCCACTCCTCATATCAGATCTTTTTTGGGTCATTTGGGCCGATCAAGAAATCATATCCAATTCTTATTTTTTCCTCCAAGTTCAAATAATTTATTTTCAACCATTCTTAATATTTTGTGTAGTGAAAAAAAAATAATCACTTAACTATTATGTTTTTTTCTTTTTAATATAACTTAAGCATTCATAAAAAATTTTGAATTTTTTCATTGAAAAGTATAAATCTTTATTAAGAGTATATAATTTTTTATCTAAAAAATTAACAACATAATAAAATTAAGTTATACCAACTTAGTTCATTAAAAATAAACTTTAATTTTCTAAACATAAATATTCATTAGACCTGAACGTTCGGGTACCCATTCGGATACGGATCGGTTTTTTCGGGTATCAGGTTTTTCGGGTTTTGAAATTAAACTCCATTCAGATATTATAAAATTTTGGGTCGGGTTCGAGTCGGGTCTTTCCGGGTGAGTTCGGTTCTCATGCATAAGAACATGAAAATAACCAAATAACCAAAGTATCTAAAACGGGTTTGGTTATTTGTACTCAAAGTAACCAAAGTATCCAATTCAGTTCAAATTTTTGTATCCAAATTACTCAAAAGTAACCAAAAATATCCAATATATACAGTTTTTTTGGATAAACTTTTATCCAAACTATCATATTTTATCCAAAAATACTCAAAAGTATTGAAAATAACTACTATATTTAACTTATAATATTAATTTAAAATATTAAAATAATTATAAATATAATTATAACATAGATTTTTAGATATATATTCACATTTCAGATATCTTCGGGTACTCATTCGGTTCTCGGTTCGGGTCGGGTTCGGGACCGGTTCTTCGGATATAGCAATTTAGAACTCATTCGGATATTTACCCCGGGTCTGATCGGATTTGGAACCCTGATTTTCGGGTCGGTTTCAAGTTGGTTCTTCGGATCCGGATATTGTGCTCAGGCCTATACTCATTTGAAATGAAACACGATAAAGAAAAATAAAAGGCTTAAGTCTTTTATAAAAAAAACAAATATATGAAAATATGACATTTACTAAATATTTGTCAATTTTAAAAAAAATAAAGGAAAATAAATCCGCGCTGTAATTAAAAAAATAAAGGAAAATAAACCCGCGCTTTGAAAGCGCGGGTCAAAATCTAGTGAAGTTATTCATTCAACTGCATCCGGAATCGGGCTACTAAAGTGGGCTTTTCTTATACAAGTGAATACCCGATTCAATAAAGCCCAACCAAAGCTGTTACCTAAAAATAATTAATCTGCGCCAAAAAAATTAAAATCTGCATAACGAAAATCTTATAATGATTTTTTTACTGACAAAGCTAAATTCCATATTAATTAACAATACCGATTGTCTTTTTTTTTTTGCTAAAAGAAACGGTTAAACCCGGATCTATTAAAGACACAGACCTAACCTTCGGGTGGGAAGTGCAGCCCACGGATAAATCATGTCCCGGATATTCAAATGAGTCGTAAATGTCGACCCATATCTGCATAACTACATATAGAACTAATAATTTCGCATTAGAGAGTCATTCCTCCTCTAGTGGAGACCACTAGACCACCACAATATGGTTTACTAATTGTCTTTTCTTCACAAGAAAGCTACTGATTGTTTCTTTCATCACGGTTGATAACTTGTTTGAAAATCTTATAATAGTTTTCTTGGATATAAATCGTTCTGGAAAGGCAGAATACAAAGTATATTAATTATTATATTTTATAGAGAAATTTTCTTAGATATCATTTTTTATTCGAGAGAATTGCCCTATTTTATAAACTATTTAATTTATCTTAAGAATACACAAATGTTTAAATTATTAATAACTATAAAATATGAAAATAAAATAAAGTTAATAAAAATTCTTTAGTTACTTTTTTTTATAACTATTTAGCTTATTTATCGAGTATATATAATATATATATATATATATATATATATATAATCAGATTTATTGCATAACCTTTTATAATAATCAATTTTGATATAGACTGGACTGGGGGTGTTACAATCAGCACATCCCCGAGATAGAGGAATTGCAAAACATAAACATGTCAAGACTTCGAGTGTACGTATCTTGTCGGCGATAGGCGATGAGTCGATGCCTTGTGCAATATTACCATCTTATTAACTTTCCCTCATACTAAAAATAAAATAATATTATCGCCAATATCTTTGTCTAACTTTTTTTTTTGTCTAACATCTTTGTCTAACTTTATACTCAAAGAAAACATGCAATGCATTATTTAATACTGGAATACGCAAATTTATCAGGAGGAGACTTTTGCAGCTAGAGATCTGTATTGTTTCATTCTAAAATATAATATAACATTAATCAAACCTAACACCGGTCTAACGGTGTATAATGCCCCATGCAAAATTTGAAATTTATGTCTCTGTACATATTTTATCAAAATCATAAAATTATATCAAACAACAAAAAATCAAATGGTCATAAACAGTTTATATAAACTTTTATTGTTAAAAAAATTTTTTACATTTGTTTCCTCCTATAATAATTCACTATATCTATATAGTTAAATATTTAAATCCTAGTTGTTTCAATAGAGATCATATAAAGTTTATTTAATATATTTTGTGACATTGTATAACGCAAATTCTTTTATCAGATTTAACTTCGAAAAACTTCTTTCACCTGTAGTGACTAATACCATAATGGTTAATAATACGATAAGTAATTTATGTGTGTTTGATAACGATTTTCCGATTTTGTTTTTAAATGGAACACTTCAATAGGCTTTCGAACATAAATTTTAATTTTTGAAGAATCTCCAGTTCTATAAATAAATCATCGTCTCTTATATGTGAATCCATACCATTTCGTAAATATTTTATAAAAAACTTAAAATCATATATTTAAACTTATAAAACCATAAAAAATATTATAAAGCCATTTATTTTGACTTACAAAATTATATTATAAAATTTAATAAAATATTTACGAAGGTTTTTGAATCATTTAGAATATATATTAAATTATTTCCATATTTATAAAGAATAAAAGGTGTATTACTTCTAATGGAAGTTACAATAGTTGTATCTTAGAATGTTTATATATATATATATATATATATATCCTACTTAATGTCTTTATAATTGATATAATATTAACTCTAATTCTATGAAAATAATCATTTAAACTTTGCTAAATAACCCCCAAAAATTAATATTTAGTTAATAACCTTTAATATTTTATTTGTTTAAGAAATACTAATAAGATTTTTTTTTTAAATATGTCCCGTAATTTGGATGCCCTAATCGTTTGTTTGGATGGCTTGCCCTTTGTGCCGACCCTGATCAAACCCATCAGAATTATTTCGAAGTAACATTTTTCATATAAATTCTGAATATCATTTTAAGATATGTAAGAATATCGTAATTTACAAGTGATTGTCAAAGATAAATCGACATCTAGAATATAAGTCCAAAATAACAAGCTGCAGAATATTATTTTGGAACATCGGTGTAATTTCGAAAACATTACAACACTCGAATCAATACCTTTTAGAGGGTGTTATTGAACTGAGAGTTTTAGGTAATTTGTATTAAAATGACAAATCCATTGTTATTCAAACACAAAATTCAAAAATTCATTTAAAATCATTGACATTATATAAAGTACTCTTAAATCCCTTATTATTGAAAATATTTTAATTTGTGAAGCTCTAAAGTTTTCAAGTGATTTTAGATCGTTTAGGTGAAATTTCTAGGTTAAAAAAAATAAACTAAAATCCCATAATTTTAGGTGATATTCTAGAGTTGTTTAACAAAAAATTACTTTAATCTCTGTAACTTATTAAAATCATCTAAAACCTCGTTAAAAATCAAATCACCTTAAATTTTAGATTGAATACAACCCCCTTAAACTCTCACATATAAAATTCCATCCTTTTACATAACATTGGGGTCTTCTAGACTGGTCTTTTTAGTTAATGATCAACCAAGACATTGTGTGTGTGCGTGTTTTCCCCTCTATCGTATAAAAGCTTCTATCTTTTCGAGTTTTTTTTGGCTAAAAAAGGGTTAAACCCGGGTCAATGATGACACAAGCCTAACCTCCGGGTGGAGGTACAGCCCACGGATATACCCTCTCCTGGGCATTCAAATGAGTCAAAAGCAATAACTCATATCCGTGTGGCCGGTGGGATTTGAACCCGGGTTCGCCGTATTGGGTTTCTTAATTCTCTCAAGCGCCACTAGGCCACCACCACCGGTTTTCTATCTTTCCAAGACATTGCGTGTGTGCGTGTTTTCCCATCTATCGTATAAAAGCTTCTATCTTTTCGAGTTTTTTTTTTTGCTAAAAAAAAGGTTAAACCCGGGTCAATGATGACACAAGCCTAACCCCCGGGTAGAGGTACATCCCACGGATAGACCCTCTCCTGGGCATTCAAATGAGTCGAAAGCAATAACTCATATTCGTGTGGCCGGTGGGGTTTGAACCCGGGTTCGCCGTATTGGGTTTCTTAATTCCCTCAAGCGCGACTAGGCCAGCACCACCGGTTTTCTATCTTTTCGAGTTATAACTGGTTGATGTTATTTCACCATAATGATTCCACTATAAGAAAATTGAGTAAAAATACCATTAGAAGATCTCGTTTTGTACATGAATGTTATGTTTTTCATAATTCTTATTTTAAGTTTAGGTTTGGTTTATGTTTAGGTTTGGGTTATTTTGTAAACAATTTCTATATATAAAAATCTTAAATATTTTTTATTTGTATTTTTTAATAATGCTATACCAACAATTATTATATGCTATCATAAGTTATACAATTTCACAATCGAAAAAATTATTTACATATCACATATAAAACAATATATAAAGAAAAGATTGTAAAGATAGACACAACGTTCACCATAACATATGCTATCATGTAATAGCGTTTTTACGTATGCTATATATTTAACATTTTCTTGCAGTGTTCATAGGCGGAAAAAGAAAAGATAAAAAGTAGATAAAAAGCAAAAATCAAAAACTCGCATGAACCATAACGAGGTACGTGTCCCATACATGAGTGATGAGACCAGCCAGTTCGATTAGATCTGATATCCGTAAACGCAGAGATAACTTGTGGTCCCCAGTGAAAACCAGATCGTTGTCAAATAGGGACTCTACAAATGGATCACATGGTTTCCGCTGCTCGGCAGTTGCCAGTGGCGAAATTGACGTTAAACAAAATACTACCTTATATAATCATTTTCCTTTTTTGTTAATCTATTATTTTATTTATAAGCAACCTTTTTTCCTTTGTCAATAATACTCAGCTTCATAATTTTCAAAACTACGAAGCATCGTATAATCTTAAGACTTAAGGTTAATTATATATTTAGTCAAATATTTATTTTAATATTCGGTTTTGAGGCCGGCATACATCACGTGTGTGTGGAGAATGATTAGGTCTAATATATTCGTACAAGGAAAATAATACTACTACTAAAGTGGCTGCTCGTTTACCTCAAGGGTCGGAATTCTTATCAACGTTGGATCTTGAGATGATGAACGAGTGTGTATCATTACACGTGATTATCTGTTATTGGTTACAATGGTTTTTGCTAATCTGTCAGATATAATGGCTGCGTTGTCTGTCGCTCTAACGGAAAAGATATGGTCACTTGGTCAGTAAAACCAAATGGCAGATTGGAAAAAAAGTTTTAAATTAACTAAATTTTTATAAAAACTTTATTCAAAATTGATATTTCCCGAATAAAAATACAAAAAGCACATGGGACAAAAACCTACTTATTTAGTTAATATCTTTTTTTTTTTTGAAACTGGCAATAGTTAATATCTCTCACGTAAAACTTCATTTTTTATCTAATCATATTTCATTTTGAAGTGAAAAATGAAATAATTAACAAAAGATAAATGTATTATTTCATTATAAAGTAAATATTTTACTTCTTTATAGAGTGGAAAAGCATTTGTAGACCATATCCATTGTATTATCCTAGTTTTATCTTTAAAATTAAGTAATTTTAAAATAGAATTGTGGTTATTTCCAATGTATTCATTTAGTTCTATTTTTGCTTCTATAAATAGAGAAAATAGCAATTTCTATTTTAAAAAATAAATATTGATGAGTTGTAACACATTTTCTCTATTATAACATTTTGAGCTGAATATAATAATGAGTTGGAGTTGCGCTTGCTTGCAAACTTCATTTCCAATGAATTATAGAGTTAAATTGAAGATATTCTGACATAATCAACCTAAAAATATACAAAATTCACGATTTTCAAATTGTTTTAAAAAGTAGTTGATGAAAAATTAATAATTGAAAAAAAAAATCTGATACTTAATGTGATATGTACCAGGTATACGCAAGCAACCAAATAATACCAAAAACTCATAATTTTCAAAATATTTCTTACAATATTTTGATGAAAAATGAAGAAAATCGATGTATTTGTAGAATAGCCCTCTAGCTAGTGCAAGTTTTATAATCTATTCCATTAATTTTGCAGTTTGCGCTATTAATAAAAGTTGTGTCCACTTATTTATCCCTATTACTCTTTGAAATATTACTAAACCTACTCTAAAAATATTAACTGCCACTAATCAAACCTATTACGAATATTGGTATTGTAACTTCCACTTTGTTCCTAAATTCTCGGTAATTGTTTTATCCTTAGTTAAAATTTTAAAATAAAACCAACTGCCTTTGTTTTGACTTTTCAGTTTATCTTTTGGAAAAATACGAACATAATAAAAATGAGAAAAAAATTGACCAATTCTATCATAAGTTAGACAAGAATGATGTTAATATAAATCAACATCTTAAGACCAATAAATAGTAAAATGATCAACATCTTAAGACCAATAAATGATCAATAGCTTTTCACTGACACATTTAATCAAATACATTTAAACTAGAAGCAATAATATAAATCAACATCTTAAGACCAATAAAATTAAAATTGTTATTTTATAATCGAAAGTCTAAACAATATATGTATCAATAACTATTATTCTATCATCAATACTATTAAAACATAAACATGATCTATTTATATAGGTGTGGTCCAACTATTTTAATACAATTATTAAAATATTCTATTAATCATTTAAAATAAAGATAATACAAAAAATACAAATATGATTAAAAACACAAATATAAAATTTAAATTTCTAAAAAATGTAAAAAATAAAATAAACCCGCCCTTTTTAGGGTATAAATTGTTAAAATGATTTGGTATGTAGTATAATCAAGTAATATTATTTATATTTTTAGGAAAATGATCAAATATATATCTGCGTTTTCAGTTAATTATATTAAAATGCTTCTTTTTTACAGTTTTTACACGAATCTAATATTAGTCTATTCTATTAAATTAGGAACATGATTTATTGATAGCCCTCAAAATTTGATTCTTTATCTGCGGGTTCTGCTCCGTTTGATCCACTGCGGGACGAGTGCCGATCAACAAATTTGAAAAATATATGGGGCGGCTGCGGGTGCGGGTCGAGTATATTTTATGCGCGGCAGATGCGGATCGATCGAATTTAAACTGAGGATACCCTTTAACCCGCAAAATTAAAAAAAAATTTTTTTTGTAAAAATATGATTTTCTTATAAAAATAATTAAAATTACGAATATTTATAAAAATTAACTAAAATATATTATTTATGTCAATTTTACAAAATATCAATAAAAATATATAAAATAATTATTTTTATTATTTTTAATATTATCCGTGGGTCCTGTGGGTTATCCGTTAATTTAAGTAGAGCGGATACGTATATCATTTTTTCTGCTTGTGGGTCAAGTGGGTCGAATTTTTGAATCAAAAAATGATTCAGCCCACAGCGGAACGGAGCTGGGCGGGTCAATCCGCAAACCCATCACTACTTATTGATATAAATTTAGTCCAACTATTTTAATGCAGTCATTAAATCTTCTTACTAATTATTTAAGAGAATATTTTATAAAATATAATTACAAAAAAGCACAAATATAATTTAAAATATAAATATAAAAATTAAAATTAAATTTCTGGAAAAATGTAAAACAAAAAAATATATCCGCCCTTTCAAGGGCGGATCATAATCTAGTATTATATAAAGTATAAACTTGTGTGGACAGTTTTTGAATATCATTATGTTATTATATACATAAAAACATGTTGTCCAAAAAAATATAAATAAATAAAACATAATGAATTTGCCAATGAGCTAGAGTTCCACACATAACCCGTCTTTATCTATTCAAAAGGGAAAAGTATGGAGCGTTGGTCTCTGTGCAAGAAACAAGTGAAAATAGTTATATAGTGTCTTACTTTAGAAAATTTAAATTATACATTTGATAAATCAACAAATTATGAAAAAAGTAGTTATATATAAAAAGTGAATGTGTAAGAAATGTAAACGAGAAACTCTTTTTTTCTTCATAATTTTAGAGAATTTCTTTAGCAAAAAAAAAGAAAAAAAGTTTACGAGAAACTTTTTTGCTAAACGTTTATAAACCGGGTCTGACTGGTGAACATTCTAGAATCATGATGAACAAATAGGAAATGAACATAGAAGAATAAAATTACAGAAATAAAAAAGAATTGTTGTTCCATCTAAAATTTGACAAAGAATAATTTTTTTCTTTGTTTCTTTACAGAAAAAAGAATGATAAAGAATGAGAAAGAAAAATCATTCCTTGTGAATGATGATTGTTTTTTGGAATATTAAGGAATGCATTATTCTTCGTCGTTTCTTGGTCACCATTTGTATCCATGAATATTCGAGGTCAAGAGTGGATATAAATTTGTTAAGTTTAGTGCATAATATGTCTTTCTAAAAGAAAAGAATTTTGGTGCATGATATAAAGACTGTGATTGAGAAATTTGGAGTAGAAAATTAAAAAAGTGGAAACAATAATAAAAGTAAAAATGAGAGAGAAAGTAAAATAGAGTAAATATATTTATATTGTCTCTTACATTATTTATTTTTAGTAACAGTAATTATTTTTTTATTTTAGATGTGCCAGACAGTCAAAGCCAAAAATATTTTTACAGTTTTCTTCTATTTATGTCAAATAATATATCCTTGTAATTTATTTTCTGTATATTCATGTTAAAACATAGTTACAAAATACTAGTAGATTCTTCAGTGGGCGTTCGGGTATCCGTTCGGATTCAGATCAGATATTTCAGATTTTCGGGTATTTCGGTATAGGGATATAATATCCGTTCGGGTACTTCTTGATATCTTGCTTATTTGCATTGT
Source organism: Raphanus sativus (assembly GCF_000801105.2). Lineage (NCBI taxonomy): Eukaryota > Viridiplantae > Streptophyta > Magnoliopsida > Brassicales > Brassicaceae > Raphanus > Raphanus sativus. The sequence goes on along the minus strand of NC_079514.1, from coordinate 32,404,734 downwards.
TTTAACCATTCACTAGTGTGCATTTTGATCATCTGAGGCATCATCTAGACATATCTAGGATGCATTTCATTGCACATGTCCTTATCAGGTGTTGGAGATGCAACATGGTGATCATGGAAAATTTGAGAGGTGTTTTGGAGGCAAGAGTGATGGTCCAGCTCGTGTGCCTATTTCTCTAAGTGTTGCAGCGGCCTTTGACCCGCAGCGGCCTTGAGTCACGTTGTCATTAAGCCGCTGGGAAACCAAGTTTTGGTCAACAAAATTACGTACTCTAGAGCAGTTTCCCGCAGCGGTTCCTGAAGCCGCCACGTTACAATCATGGAGAAAACGACACTAAGTGTCCCAGCGGCTTTTAGGCACAGCGGCCTTGAGGCCATGAGTCAGGATACCGCGCCACAGCGAGACCCAGCGGCCTTGTGACCCGCAGCGGCATAGTGGCATGTCATTAAGCCGCTGTGCATTGGTTTTATGTTAAATTACTATTTTGCCCTCTACGATTTACACACTCTAAACCTATGTTTAAGTTATCATTTTGTAGCCACCAGGCAGATTTATCTTTGGTTACTTGGTAAACATCATTCTATTGAAAGTTCTTGATCTCTTTTGATCATTGATTCGATTGTTCTTGTTGTTTATCTTATTGATTTCTTATTCTGTTGATGATCAATCTGAAACCTCAAATAGGTTTAAGAATGATCATGAACCCTAGTGAGTAATCCTCCATAGGATTCATGGGTTAGGAAGATTTAGGATGATTAAGTTAGTTCTAGGATGTTCTAGTATAAATCAAACCTTATTCCTTGCCTAGGAGAGTATTCATAATGCATCTATTGAGTTGGCCTCTCAAAAGTTGATCTTTAGACATATCCCACCCACAAGGTGTTCGATGATATGTCTGAGTCAACTCTCCTAAGCCCTTAACACACTTTACCAAAGACATTTGTTGTTAAGGGTGTTAAGATAGCCAATAGACTTGTTGTTAATGATTGCTTTTATATTATTCAGCCAAAGACATTTGATGTCTGAAATATGTTAGCAAATGAGCATTCATCTAGACATAGAGTTTGTTTAGGATTGTGTCTAAGCTTAAGGTTGTTTAGTTTGATTGACTGTTGCCATCCTTAGTTCGAAACTTGATCACCCAAGGTCTAAATTCCTATACCCATGAGTTCTCCTTTCTCATAAAAGAAAGTTCTTCGATTTACTGTTTTATTGTTTAGTTATTGCACTCTTAGTTCTAGAAATCATCAAATCATCGATTGCACTTAGATTAAGGAAGTACTTGTATTCTTGGTGCTTTGAATCCCTTGGAATTGGTTCGACATTTCACTCATATTACAACATTTGTTTTAAGAGCCTTGAAACTCTTAGCATCACTTCTATACTTTGGTTGGCTTCGGATATCAGGTAAAGTGTCCATGCCTATTTCTACACACAAATTGATAAAAAAAAATTTTAATCGTAACAAATACCGTAATATGCCTTTTTGTTATATTATTTAAGTATAAAACAATGATTGTTGTCTAATGAGAAACGCATATGGCACCCATTGGTCCCGTTCACCCACTGTGATTCCCCACAACAAATAAAATTCAAAATAAATGTTATCATGTATGTGTACAATACAAATAGATATACATCTAATGTGTATGTAGATGCATGCATATATGCTTCTATATGTGAGAGATCTATAGAGCTTTACAAAAGTGCATCATCTAGGAGAAACGACAAAATACGCAGAGAAATCCAAACCAAAAGAGCCTTTTTTTGTAAACTTAAACCAAAAGAGCTTCCTCTTGAAGATCCAACCAAAAGCTTCTTCTTCCTTTTTTCTGTTTCTCTTTCTCTTGGTGGTCCTATTGATCATAAGAGAGAGAGAAAGAGTTATTGATGGCTGAAGATGGAACTTTGCAGATTGGTAATAGTAATTACAATGGAGAAGAAGAAGCAGATCCAGAGAATAACACTATGAACCAACCTCTCCTTAAAAGACATAGAACTCTTTCTTCAACTCCTCTTGCTTTGGTGGGTACCAAGGTTTCACACATCGAGAGCTTAGATTATGAGTACGTCTTCTTTACCTACCAAAATCAGATTCTTAGTCTCAGTGTCTTTCTATATATCTTTGATATACTGTTTTCAGATAAATTTTCATTTTTGCAAAAAACATTTAAAATATTTATTCTTGGTCTCAGTCTTTTCTATATAGCGTTGAGCTTGACTCTGTTTTCAGATAAGGAAAAAAAAATGGATGCATTTTCATGTTTTCTATAAGGATTCAACCTTACTCTCTTTTCAAGTAATCTTCATTTATTTATTTTTTTGAATTTTTTCTGGGTCTCAATCTCTCTCTATAAAGTTTTAGTCTCTATCTATTCTGATTTTTAGAACACAAACTATTTTCCTTTTTATGATTGGATAAATACATTAGTGATCGAGACATAGAAACTGTTGTAAACACTTCAATATTCTCTCACATCTTCAATTTGCCGCAAGCAATCATCAGCCAAATCTTTAAGAGAATCAAGATCTAGAGATTGTGATACCTTTTATTATAGTTGTCTGATAAGTCTTGGTCTCAATCTTTTTCGATAAAGTTTTTATCTTTTCTGTTAAAAGATAAATGTTTTCATTTAAATAAAAACATTTAGAACAAAATTCCAGTGATAGAAAGACATGAACTGTTTCAATCATTTTGTGAAAAAAAAACAAAAAAAAAATCAAGCTTGAATTTGTGGTTTCTGCAGGATAAATGAAAATGATCTGTTCAAGCATGACTGGAGAAGCAGATCAAAGGCACAAGTGTTTCAATACATATTCGCAAAATGGACATTAGCTTGTCTTGTCGGTCTCTTAACTGGTCTCATTGCTACTCTCATCAACCTCGCCGTTGAAAACATCGCAGGTTACAAACTTCTCGCCGTAGGCTACTACATAGCACAAGACAGGTATTGACTCATCAGCTAAATCTTGAAAAGAAAACAGCCAAAATCAAGAAACTGAATTACACAAAAGATTAAGAAAAAAAAAGAAGAGAAACTGAGTTGCCTTGTCTGACAAGTCTTATGTTGAAATAGGTATTGGACAGGTCTACTGATCTTTACGGGTGCGAATTTGGGTCTGACATTGGTGGCGACAGTACTTGTTGTTGTCTTTGCTCCTACGGCGGCTGGTCCTGGGATTCCTGAGATTAAAGCTTATCTCAATGGCGTCGACACTCCCAATATGTTTGGTGCAACCACCATGATCGTTAAGGTTTGCTTCTTAGACCTTCGTGAACATCTAAGATGACATCCTTTTTTTGTTTTAACTCAACCTAATTTCGGATTTAGATTGTTGGAAGTATTGGAGCAGTTGCAGCTGGACTTGATCTTGGGAAAGAAGGGCCATTGGTTCACATTGGAAGCTGCATAGCTTCTTTGCTAGGTCAAGGTGGTCCAGACAACCATAGAATCAAATGGAGATGGCTTCGTTACTTCAACAACGATAGAGACCGTAGAGATCTTATTACATGCGGATCCGCCTCTGGAGTATGCGCAGCTTTCAGATCACCGGTAGGAGGAGTGCTCTTCGCTCTTGAGGAAGTCGCCACGTGGTGGAGAAGCGCTCTCTTGTGGAGGACATTCTTCAGCACAGCTGTTGTGGTGGTTGTACTGAGAGCCTTCATCGAGATTTGCAATTCTGGTAAATGCGGGCTTTTCGGTAAAGGAGGACTCATTATGTTTGATGTGAGTCATGTTGAGGTTAGGTATCACGCAGTTGATATAATCCCTGTCACATTGATTGGAGTCTTTGGTGGTATTCTTGGAAGCTTATACAATCACCTTCTTCATAAAGTTCTTCGTTTTTACAATCTCATCAACCAGTAAGTTTACGGTTACACCATCTCTAATAAGGACAAGAATTGGGTTCACCCCTATGGTGAACATTTAAATTCACCACATCTCTAATAACCAATCAAAGTACCAACTAGATTACTAATAAAATAATTTAAAAAATAAATAATATTATATTTAATAATGCTAATATCCCTATTTAATCTTTAAATTCAAACTCTATACCCTAAATCCAAATTCTAAACCCTAAATTTTAATTTATAAATCCAAATTCTATACCCTAAACCCAAATCTTAAACCCTTAACCCAATCCATAAATCATAAACAAAAAAAAATCTAAACTCTAAACCCAAAACTATACCCTAAAACCAAATCTTAGACTCTAAACCCAAACCAAAAACTCTAAACCCAAACCGTAGACCCTAAACCCAAACTCTAACTCTAGACCGTAACCTAAACCGTAGACCCTAAACCCAAACCCTAGACCGTAACCCAAACCATGAACTCTAAATCCAAACTTTAATTCTTAATCTTAAATTTCAAAAGAACAACATCAATATTAATCTAAATATTTAGGGTATAGGGTTTGGGTTTTGTATTTACGTTTTGGGTTTAGAGTCTAGGATTTGGGTTTAGGGTTTAGGTTTGGGTTTAGAGTTAAGGTTTTTGGGTTTATGGTATAAGATTTGGGTTTAGGGTATAAGATTTGAGTTCAGGGTATAGAGTTTGGGTTTATAATTTAGAATTTAGGGTTTAGAATTTGAATTTAGGGTATATAATTTGAGTTTATAGATTAGATAGTGACATTAGCATTATTAAAATTGACACTATTTATTTTTTTAAATTATTTTGGTTTTTTAAAAAATTATTTAATATTTTTTTATCATTAATCTAGTTGGCACTTTGGTTGGTTATTAGGGAGGTGGTGAATTTAAAGGTTCACCATAGGGGGTGAACCCAAGTCTTGTTCATTTTTTTTTCTTTAAAATAGAATTTTATAATAAAGTTGAATTCTATTTTAATAGTACTTTATTTTAAAAAGATAAAACAGAGGGATGAACAAATAAATAAATTACTTTATTATAGAGTAAACTAACTTTATTTTTACTTTATTTACAGAGTAAACCAACTCTTTTTAGTTTATTATATAGTGAAAATAGAGTGAAATTATAATATTTTATTTTAAATTCTATTTTTTTTTTTTTGACATCTAAATTCTATTTTCTTTTAAAGTAAAAAATAAAGTATGGTTGGAGATAGTCTCGTGAACAACTAAAACTTCAACAACACCAAGACTTATGAGTTTACTTCTTGTGCAGGAAGGGTAAGATTCACAAGGTGCTTCTGAGTCTTTCCGTGTCTCTATTCACTTCGGTCTGCCTGTACGGTCTTCCTTTCTTAGCGGAATGCAAGCCTTGTAACCCTTCGATAGACGAGGCCTGTCCAACAAACGGAAGATCAGGGAACTTCAAGCAGTTCAACTGTCCCAACGGCTACTACAACGACCTAGCGACTCTGTTTCTCACAACCAATGACGATGCAGTAAGAAACGTTTTCTCTTCAAACACTCCTAACGAGTTTGGTATGGTTTCCCTCTGGATATACTTCGGCCTCTACTGCATTCTGGGGCTTATCACGTTCGGTATAGCCACACCTTCGGGTCTCTTTCTCCCCATCATCCTCATGGGTTCTGCTTACGGTCGGATGCTAGGCACTGTGATGGGATCTTACACAAAAATCGATCAAGGGCTTTACGCGGTGCTCGGTGCAGCTTCGCTCATGGCTGGTTCCATGAGGATGACCGTCTCGCTCTGTGTGATTTTCCTAGAGCTCACCAACAACCTTCTTTTGTTACCCATTACAATGTTTGTGCTTCTCATTGCTAAAACGGTTGGAGACAGCTTCAATCTGAGTATCTACGAGATCATTCTCCATCTGAAGGGTTTACCTTTCTTGGAAGCCAATCCGGAGCCGTGGATGAGGAATCTCACTGTAGGTGAGCTTGGTGACGCTAAGCCTCCGGTTATAACGCTCCACGGAGTAGAGAAAGTGGCCAATATAGTCGATGCGCTGAGGAACACAACGCATAACGCATTCCCGGTATTGGATGGAGAAGATAGTGCTGTGACGGAGCTTCATGGGTTGATCTTGAGAGCACATCTTGTTAAAGTTCTGAAAAAGAGATGGTTCTTGAATGAGAAGAGGAGAACAGAAGAGTGGGAGGTTAGGGAAAAGTTCACACCGGTTGAGTTAGCTGAGAGAGAAGACAACTTTGATGACGTTGCAATCACGAGCTCAGAGATGCAAATGTACGTTGATCTTCATCCTTTGGCCAACACAACGCCTTACACTGTGGTGCAGAGTATGTCAGTGGCCAAGGCTTTGGTGCTTTTCCGATCAGTTGGACTCAGACATTTGCTGATTGTCCCTAAGATTCAAGCTTCAGGAGTAAGTTTGCCTTTTTCTTTTTTTTTTTTTACTATTTTGAATGTAACAATCTTTCAAGAACACTACTAAAACTTGTTTCATGTCTCTTTGCAGATGTCTCCTGTGATAGGGATCTTAACAAGGCAAGATCTAAGGGCTTATAACATTCTACAAGCGTTTCCTCACTTGGATAAACATAAAAGTGGAAAGCTGAGATGAAAGAAGCTAAGCAAAAAGCAAAGAGCCTTCTTCATCAGCTTTGGATTTTTTTTTCATCCTCCTATTCTTGGAGATATTTATTATGTCCAGTTTTGCTTGCATTCTTTCTTCAAGAACCACCAAAGAAAATAAATGTATACTGTTGTTTCGTAGATATGTATTATCTATTTGTAAAGCTCTATATTTCTTGTTACCAAATATTATAAGAATAAAAGCAATTTGAATACAGAACAAAACTTGAAAGCCCGTTTATACCAAACCCGAGTCACCGGATCGTTGCGTGTAAATTACAAATTATCTTTGTAGCTCATCTAAAGCTTCACTTAAGATAGTAGTTCCTAGATGTTGACTATTCTGTTTTGGTAAGAAACGTGACCGTTTTCCCTGTGCATCATTCATCCCACAAAGAGTATGCACACTCGGTTCTAAGAACCACAAAGAAACCAATCGAAAACGCTTTTTGTTAAAGCCAAGTATTAATTGTTGTTGTTGTGAGGAGAAAAGCTAAACTGCACACAGTTCAGATGTTCTTGTCTGCCCGTATCAGTGACTTTCATATAATAAATAAAAAATAAGTTTTTAGTAAGTATGTCTAATTCTCTAAAAGTTAATTGACTGAAATGTAAGAGATGTGTGATTTTATCAAAAATTCATATACAAAATAAGTCAGTTTAATGGTGAAATATGCTTACATAATAGAACACATAAATATCAATTCATTTACATTGGAAATAGTTCTATAAAAAATGGATTTGCATTGATGTATCACTTTAGAATTAAATAAATATATTAAATTTCTAGTAAATAAAAATTTATGTAATCTAATAGTAATTTATGATAATTATTTATTATCTTTTGAAGATTTCTATTCTAGAGTTTGACGTGCTTACTGAGGATACTGACTTCACATGTGAAGGTGTCTAGACTAATCAAAGGGTCATTTTTTCCCATTCACTTGACTGCGATGTCAGTTTCATCAGGTAGTATGTCCCTGTACACAGCTGAAAACTCATCTTTACCGATGAAGTTACCGTCACTAAAACTAGTAGGAGTGTCCCTAAGAATATGAAAGGGAATCGCATTGTCGTCAGAAGCTACAACTCTCTCTGTAACGACACTAGATGCCTGAGTTTTTAGTTCAATTGTCGGTTTTGGTTCTGTCTCCGAATCAGAACCCTTCTTCCTCATCACCACGTAGTAATACAGAACTCTTATTACTCCAGCGACCAGAAGCCCTATCCCAATACCAATCCAAACGAAAGACAGTCTCGAGATAACATGAAGCTTCTCAATCTGCGGATTGCCTGCAACAAATACAACATCCTTCCTAAACCCTGGAATTTTACCGTGCATGTCATTATAGGAAACATCCATAATGGTAAGATTCTTGAGCTTGATAAGAAGCTCGAGAGGGATGATGTCTGTCACTCGGTCAGTCTGTTATGCGCCAGATCAATTTCAGTCAGAGAGCTGAGCTCTGCGAATCTCGGAGATATGAAACCTGTCAGATTGGATTTTATAAAGGTTATCATCGTGATGCTACCCTCAAAACAGATGATCCCGTACCAGTTGTGACAAGGATCATTTCCTACCCAAGTCTCTGCATGTACACGCGGGAAACCTAATTTATTTTTAGTATTTGATTGTTAAAATACTATATTTTGTATTTGATTGTTAAAATACTATATTTTGCTTTTGTTTTGCTTTTATTTTGCTTTTGTTTTGCTTTTGTCTTTTTTTTTGCTTGTGTTTATCTAAACTTTTTTTTTCCAAATTTGTTTGAATATTTTAGACGAGGCCACAGCACTTTCAAATCTGGTACTTCCAAATCAGAAACCCATTTGCTCATATCCCTTATATATATATTAACTAAGAAACATTACAACATTGTTTTCTAACCACATTTCACCATGAGAATGAAATTCAGAATTATTAGAAAAATATGTTGGTCCATCTTAGCTTATATTTTACCTTTTTATTAAATTAACTATCAAATTGATAAATAGTATACGAAATAATATTCTTGCATTTTTCTTAAATAAAAACTACGGAATTACTTAATATGATTAAAGTATATATGACTAATGATTATGAATAATAAATTTTTGATAATAATTTTTTTAACTTAGCTCTTTTTTTAATTTTATATTATTAAATAATCACATTAACCATATAATAAAAATTAATATGTTATATTTGAATTTTAAAATAACTATAAATTACTAAAAACGTTAAATGTGTCACACAAAAGTTTTGTGATTAATGATTTAACTTTTTGTAATAATAAGATACAAATGATCATAGATCGTATGAATATAAAATCTCATATAATAGACATTCATATTATATAATAATATAATTTAAAATTAAACTATATACATAAATATGTTAATTTATAAGTTTCTATTGAAAAAGGTATTGAAACCCTAATATTTTCATCTTTAAATTTGCATTGAAAAAATTGCACATTAGAGATTTTGTGTTTATCATATGAATATGAATTCTCAATAATAAATATCTATATTAAAATATACTATATATCTATTTCCATGTCACTGAAATTTAGTTATATACCCTATTAAATAAATAAAATGATTATTTTGATTTATCTACCAAAATATTATCTTAAATAAACAAGAGATTTTTTTGATGTATATCTTTACTATAATTTAATTATATACATAATACATAGATGAACATAAATAAATAATAATATATAAAAATTATTTTTATATGTGATGTTGCGTAATTGCGCAGATCTTAACCTAGAGAGGTATATGGATAGAAGTTTTTTTATTTTATTTTTTTGATAAAAGATTTATATGTGGACAGAAGTTATTTATTTATTTTTTGAATATTTATAAAATTTATTCAAAGAAACCTAATTTTTCTACATCAAGTGTATGTTTAGATCTTACTGTCTGGATTGAACAAGGAAATATTGGTGAAGGTGAGTGTCATTCAAATGAAGGTGTGCTACACGTCATAAACAATGAGTGACACACAAATTAGAAAAATGATTCTCTCAAATGAAGGCCTGGAATGATGGATACTCGTGTTGGAGCAGGGTGCTATCACACTTTGACTCTGAATTCGATCACTGTCCTAACTAGGCAGAGGAATAATCTACCATTTGAAGTAACCCAGCCGGAGTTGGGTGTCACAACACTTAATCTTTGGACTTGATCAGTTCTTCATTAAGAATGGTAGATGACCTCTTGGTGAACATAAAGGTTATTATGGTCGTGCTGAGAAGAAGGGGCATACACACAAGATACTTGCAATGTTTCCAGACCATACAGATGAGTGTTATGAAGGAGTTGAAGCTTGAGTGACAGTCCTTGGGAAATCTCGTCTGTGACAGCTACTCGGCTGAGAAATAGCTACAGACTTGGGTTGAGTTCATTGATTTACTCACAAATTCTTTTGATGAATACCTATGAGTCAGCGATAATATCAGTGGTTCTTCTCTTGAACAAAGGGCACCTTTGCGTGTCTTGTCAGAATGTACAGTGTCTCGTGGTTACTAAACTTTTCTGTTGCTCGTGTATCGTGCTCGAAATTCTCGTCTCTACTTGGTTCTCTTGCCTCTCTAAGTGCGTGTTTTCAACACTTGGTCTAAATTTGAAATTGCTGGACTGGATTAGAATTCATTACCTTCGATTTTGGGCTAATGTTTGAGTTTATGGGCTTTTGTGATATATTACTAATGGCCCAATGTCTGAGTGTGTTTATTAATAGGGTTGTCATTAAGGTCGAGGCACTTTGCTTCTCTTGCACAAACTCAACATGCAGCCACCTCGAAGGAGTTCTCGCCTGAATCGATCTGTGAGCTCTCCGTCGAACGATGAACCAATATGGGTTAATGATCCAACACCCGGTGAATCCTCAAGGCGGAGTAGGAAGCGTGTTCGTCGTCGTTCTCCAGCTCCGCCGGAACCAACAGAAGTTGCCGCAGATTCGGTGTCTGACGATGACAGCGGTGGTGACAATCACACAGATGTTCCAATCGAAGAGACTCTTCTCCCAAAAGAGCCAAGGTATGAAGAGAGTCGAGCTGTGTTTCAAGCTATGTATGAGGCTAACCCGGAGTATCTTCGTCCGTCAAAGCATCCCCTCTCAGCTCGTTTTGCTACCATGGCTGCACGCGGTAGGTATTGCATCCTCAGAGACAAAAACTTTGTGCCACAACAGCGCTTGGTGCTCACCAACAAGAAACTCGCAGAGGTTAGAGAAACTGTGTTTCATTCTGGGTTTATCTACACAGTGGTTGACTCCGACGCTTTCCAACCAACGGTGATTCGGGAGTTTGTTGCTAATCTGCCAGATGCTGAGGAGAGAGATGGTGGTGTGGCAATGTATCTCAGAGAGTCAGTTGTTACCCTGTCTCCGGGGCTTATCAATTCGCTGTACTGTATTCCTGGATCTGAGGATGACCCAAACTGGCGTGATGAGAACATTGATAAGGTTTGTAGCTTTCTCTCTGGTGGAAGGGTGAATCGTTAGGAGAACATGGCATCAAAGTTTCTCACCTCTTCCAACCAAGTGCTCTACAAACTTGTGTGCGCAAATTGGCTTCCCACCATGAATTACACATCAATGAATCATGAACGACTCAAGTTCATCTACATGATGTATCATCACCGTGGGTTTGACTTTGGGAAGATAGTCTACAAGCAGATTCTCTCGATGGCAAAGAAGGTTCTAACTAAGGAGTCTCGCATGATCACCTATCCTACTCTCATTCAGCAAGTGCTCATGTGTCAGGGTGTCGTACCACTGGATCCTAATGATTGTGAAGAGATTCGTTATCCTAAAGCGGTGCTTAAGACAGAAAGGCTGGAAGAGGAACATGAGCTGACTCCAGTCATCCTGATCTTGCTGAAGACATTGATCGTCTCATCGCAGATCTTAAGAACGTTCGTGTTCGTCTGAGGAGTAAGAGTGTCACTTTCTTTTCTTGTGATCTGTGACTCTTGCTTTTTGATCTAAGTTCTTTTATCTGTATGTGCACCTAAGCAGGGGAAGAATATGGTCCACGTGAGGATGATGGAGAAAACGGAGGAGAAGAAGAATCTGATGAGAGTGCTTCTTTTTAGTGATTGTGTTATGTATTGCATTGTCCTAGTCTGACTCTCTAGTGTGTTATTTTCGGTTTAGATGTGAAGCAGAACGATGTATGAACCTCCATGTGCTTGGCACTGTTTAATAGTCTAATCTATCTTCTCCTTCTCACCTTGTTTATCACTATTGGGAGTGTGTGGTTTGGTCTGTTATGTTGTTGGATGTGCAGGTGGCTTAGGGTGACACATTCAGATAAAAAGGGGGAGAATGAAAGCTCTAAAGATTGGTGCTTGTGAAGCAAGGAACAAGGTTGGTGGTTTACACATGCGGAGCGGTGAGTAACACACAGTGACGCGAGAAAGTAGCTGAATGATGACGTGTCGAAGAGGCAATCGTTGGAACCTGATATCTCGGAGATATGAATAACAATGGGGATTTGTATGTATCACGATATCTCAGGGGAGATATTGTGTGAGGTGTATATAACTAAATTACCTTGGGTAGATTTAGATTACGGTTTTTAGAGTTTGACGTGCTTAAGCAAGAAGAGTGTTCTTGAGAAGCATTGATGCCAATTTACACGTCAAACTATAGATTAGCAGTAAAATCATATAAATTATATATAAAGTTTTTGAAAATATAAATATAATCAAGTATATATTTATTAAATTATATATAAAATTTTTGAAAATAAAATATTGGTGTTATTTATTTTATACTTCTATGATTAATATATAGAAAATATATAGAAGTAAACTCTTAACGTTATTTTTGAATGTAATGCACATATCACATCTATACTATTTTCAGTGTATAAATAAGTTCTACCATAAAAGACTTTCAAAGATTTCATTTAGTAAGAAGTGGATCAGACCAATCAAACGATAAATTTCAAACGTACTGATAAGAAGATGATGGATTCTTAGTTGTTTGTATTTTTGTTAGTTTCGAATTCAGAGAATTTTGTGTTTATTTATCAGTAGATGCGAAGGTCAAAGGAAGAAAAAAAAGGTTGCTTTCAGTGATGGTTGTAATGTAAATGTATTCTAACAACATTACTTGTAGTGTAAAGTTGTTTCTTTGGTGTAACAAAAAAGTACATAAATCGTTACATACATTAACTTCTTCCTCTTTTAACAACCATTAACTTTAATTACCTACTCCTAAGTAGTCCTAACACATGAAGAAAGCTTATACATATAACCACAACAAAATAGGTAATATGAAAGATAGAGTTATTCTTGGTTCACCCCTAGAGTGAACCTAGAGGTTCACCCAACCAATAGGAATCACTTATTTTACAATTGACATCTTTTAAAAATGGAAATAAAATATTGTCAAGTTATATTATATTTTTAAAATAAATAAAATAAAAACAAATAAAAATAATAGTAGTTACAAAAAATGATTTATAAAAAAAATATTTTTAACATCATCAAAAAAAAACCCTAAACCCTAAACCCTTGAGTATACCCTAAACCCTTGGGTATACACTAAACCATTGGATAATATTAAACTCTAAACCCTAAATCCTAAACTCTAGTATATGCAAAAAAAAATTAGATATTTCAACGCCATTATCGAAATATTAAACCCTAAATCCTAAACTCTAAACCCTAAACCCTTGGGTAAATCATAAACCCTTGAGTAATCCTAAATTTTAAATCAAAAATACAAAACACTAAAACAATAAATCTTTAAAATACTAGACTCTTAATTTTAACCCCTAAACTCTTTTTAGGATTAAGGATTTGGTATTTTTAAGATTTAGTGTTTAATATTTTTAGTTTCGAGTTTAGAGTTTAGTGTTTTGATGACGGAGTTAAAAAAAAATTAAACTTTTTTGCATATATTACTATTTTATTTATTTTTAACATTTTTTATTTTAAAAACATAATATAACTTGATAATATTTTGTTTCTTTTTTTTAAAATATATCAATTGTGAAATAAGTGATTCCTATTGGTTGGGTGAACCTCTAAGTTCACTCTAGGGGTGAACCTAAGAATAAGTCTGAAAGATATAGGTGTTTTAGTGAAACATACTGTGTTTTAGTGAAATTAAAATACACTTAAAAATGTATTATGTCAGAAAAATAATGTTAAATGGAAACCTAAAGTAGACTATCTCCAATAGTGCATTATTTTGAAAGAAGTCATAAAAAAATTGAAGAAAAACCTTTTTCAATGATACATCATTCGAAGGAAAAAAAATGAATTTGTTGAATAGTGTTCCTTCCCATGTCTTTTTATGTAATTTTGTTTTATAATTTTTATACTCCTAAAAATACTTTCATAATATAATTATAAGTTTATATAAACCCTTGTATATTTTAGAAATTAAACTTTTGTACATAATGAAATATTAATTAAAATAAAATCATTCTTGAGTAAAATTTGTAAGTTTTATAAATAGTAACAATTATTTTAAAATTAACAATAATAGTATTGATATAATATATTTGAACGGAAAATGAAAATAATCATTGAGAAAAATACAAACTCATTTTGAGTTTACACAAAATAATGCAAACTATTGGAGATGTCTCGTACCTAACCAGTACTTACATTCAAAATCTTTATTTGTTATCTACCCACCCTTAGAGTCTGAGTGGTTCAAACACATTGGCTGCGAATGTAGGTGGGGAAGTTTACGGATACGTATGATTGCGATTTCAAACATTATTTAGCGTTTTGTATGGCTGGCATAACGTTTAGAAATTGTTACTTTTGCGGGATGTTTGTGACTGATTAATTATGAGATATTGTAGCAATTTAATAATAAATTACCAATATAAACATATCATAAGATTATAAAACATACTATTGTGATAAAATATAATAATTATTAATATAATATGATTAATAATAATAATTATTTCAATTAGTTGAAGAAAGTTATAGTTTTAATAATTTCTTTTTGAAAATTTATATTAAAAATTTAAAAGAATATTTCTTTTTTTTTTAATTTTATATATGTGTATAAATTGACATATGTATGTATATTAATTTTTAAAAAATCTAATGAATAGCTAGTTTAAATTTTTTATAAAACAATTATGATACTGTTTGTGAATTTTAATTAATATATAAATGCACATATAATTTTGTTTATAATATTTCAAATTTTTAATTCTTAGTTTAAAATTTAAAATATTTTTAAAAATTAATTTTTAAACTTTTTATCCATCTACAACCACCTGTAACCGGAAAGTTAGTTGGAACCATTTTTTATTTTAAGAGATTCGGAGCGGTTCGAAACAATTTGTAGCGATTTATATTATTATTTTAAAACACTGTCAACCGATATCAACCGGAAAAGCTGCGTTTGCGGATGGTAGCAGAAAAACAGCGAGACCCTTAATCAAATTCAACATATGTATACATATATAATATATTAGCAAACATAAAACTAAATATAAAATCACAACAAATAAAAATAAATAAAATAGATTTGAAACGCGTTAATATTGTCAGTTTTTATTTTAAAAATCAGAATTCAGTTTAAAGATTACATAGTTTTTATCTTTGCAAACAAATTACTTTTTAATTATATGATCAGCAGAAAACTTCGTTTCACCTTTGGTTTCAGTTGTGAACTACTTCATGTCAACAACCATACCAGAAACAATTTATTTTTGTTAAGCTTCTTAGGTTCATAATTTAAGCACAGTTTATTTTTAATTTTTTTCTACCAAATCCTAATATAAACTCATTTATTTATGCTTTGTGGGACCCAGATTTCAGCCAAACATTTTCAGATCGTCTTAAGAAACTCAAATAAATTAAAATTGCTCTTAAAACTTCGAATTCTATTAGCCGTTTGGCTGACAGAAAAAAGAAAAACAATTTAGAGAAAATATTATCTAAAGCTGAGAGAAGATTGGCAATGGGTGAATCTGCAGTTCTGTTTCATTCACATTCGTTCGCAGCTCCTTCTTCACGTCATGAGGTTACCTTCTTTCCTTTCCTCTCTATTATTAATTTGATTCATCAGAAAGTTTATAAAATTTTAAGATTCTAATATGTTGGATTGTTGCAGGATAATACGATCCATGCGCTTAGCCAATCAGTCTCCTTTGGGAGATTCGCGACAGAGAATCTTGAATGGGGGAAGTGGTCAAGTTTCTCGCACAAAAAGTACGTCGATGAAGCAGAGAAATACTCTCAGCCTGGTTCCGTTGCTCAGAAGAAAGCTTTCTTTGACGCTCACTACAAGAGAATAGCTGAAGCTAAGAAAGCAAAACAAGCACAGCCGGAAAGTGTTGAGGTGTTGCTAAAAACTTTGGAGACATTGACTAATCAGGATGAAGTTAAGGAAGAACAGAGTGGTGAAACAGAGTTAGTCTTGGGTGGTGAAGAAGACGTTGTGGAAGCTAACACCGTGATTGAAGAAGATGGTTTACAGGCTGTTATTGAAGTGCTTGATGGTCTGGAAGAGAACGAGAGATCTGCTGTTGAAGAAGAGGTAAAATCTGTAACCAAGAACTCATCGTTGCATAGATCAGAAGCTCCAGACAAACCAATGGAGCTCGTTGTCACACGGAAAACAAGGTACATAAAAAGCAGCTTTTGATTGTTGTTATCCTCTAATAAACTTGTCCTCTGTTGTTACAAAATAACTTTTACTCTGTCTGATTAGTTTTATGATGTTATCCTGGCAGTGAAAATTTGATGAATAACAAGGAAAAACCAGTTCGTCAGAGATTCAGTTTATTGAAGTAAGACGGATTTGATTTCTCTTCTCGAGTCAATTTGCTGTTCTTGTCCTAAGTGTATAACTCTTTTTCTTTTTTTTTGTGTGTTGTAGGCTTTTGATGGGAAACACTAAGACTCAACGTCAGAACTCCAAGGTAAGATTCCCATTTCAACAAGGAGAACATTTCTCATTTTGCTATTAGTAATGTAAGACTGATACTAGCTGTGTTTTTCCGTACAGAAGAAGACAGATAAGAAACCAATGAAACCATTTCTATGTCTTTGCTTCAATTCTGATGTGGTCGGGGAAACAAAAGGGCCAACAAAAACTCAGAGGAGGAATCTCTGAGAATAAAAGATAGATTCTTCTTCTAATGTTGGTTACAAAGCTTTTAGAAAGATCTGTCATCGGATTCAAAGTATGTAGCAAAATAGAATCTTTTTGAGTGCACAGTGGCAAAAACACAAAACTGGAACACCCAGAAGAGAGCTGGCTTCGTTTTCTTGTATTGTATATATTTTCAATGAAATAAACTGGTTTCTTTTTCAATCTTATCCTCATTTTTATATGCTTGCTTGTGTTGTTATTCATTGAGATTTACCTGATGGTGGGAACCTCTCTTCTGGTTTTGGAATGGATGTGTCTGTTCAATATAAAAGTATAAACTTTGCATAATTATTTAGTTTGGTCAGTGACAAAAAA
Organism: Raphanus sativus; assembly: GCF_000801105.2. NCBI lineage: Eukaryota > Viridiplantae > Streptophyta > Magnoliopsida > Brassicales > Brassicaceae > Raphanus > Raphanus sativus. The sequence continues at coordinate 32,387,788 of NC_079514.1, read as the reverse complement.
AAATTTCTAGTTTGGTAATCAAATTTAAACAGATATACTTACTCCACCTCTGTTCTGATTCGGAAGGGGAAGGTTTCAACTTTACATAATTACTAGGTGTTTGCCTGCAAATTTGCGGATACAAATAATTTTAAAATTTTGATATAATATAATATTTTGTGTTTTCGACCTACCATAATATATTTTAATATTTTAAAACTGAATGTAAATTTTTGGTAGCTAATTTATTAATAAACATATTTTATTTATTAATGTTTTTTTAACTCTTAAATAGGATTATGTAGTATTTAGTTAGATTTTTTTTACATCTTTACAAAACAATATTTCATTAAATTTTTATAACATTATTGTTAGAACATATATATATAAACCAATTAAACTATATATGTATATATATAGTTTAATTGGTTTGTAAATCAAATTCTAGTCCACAAAAATTATTATAATCCAAAACATCAACTCATGTGACAAATACATCCACATTTACAACTAAAGTATAAACACACAAAAATTATTTAGAAGAAACAAAACTATATATATATGAATTCTATTAATTTAATAAAAAGTTAAAAATATAAAAAATCATAATATAGTTTTATACTTTTATTCATAATATTCTTTGGATTGTTTTATGACTGATGTATTTTTTGTGTTTATTTTGCTTTTAGATAAAAGCAAAACATTTTTTTTTGTTTTTGAAATTTTTGAAAAAGTTATTGAAAATGATAAATCTGTAAGAAAATAATATTTTGCAATTAATTCTGACTCGATAACATTTTTATAACCTCTTAGAAAGAAAACTATACAATTATAAATAATACATAAAATATTTACAAATTTTAAATTTTATATTTCTCCGAAGTTTTAGAATCCATATAAATAGTTTCATAAATCCTAATAAATGGTTTTATTTCTAATTATTGATGGTTTTTAATTCTAAATAAATTATGAACCTATTAACCTTCATAAACGTTTTGTAAACTCCTATAAACAATGAGAAATTCTTCCATATGAATGGTTTTATAAATCTTTATAAAAATTTTTATATATATTTATATATTGATTTGTAAACTCTTATTAATGATATAATAATCATTATTGATGATTTAAAACATTAAAATGATTACCAAATATATATATAATTATATACTGTTATATATCTGGTATACACCATTAGCAATGAATCAATATAAATGACTTTAATTTTTCTTTAAAAAATATATATTAATCATCACAGATGATTTAAAAAAATTTAAATAATTTATAATATGATGCATTAATAGTTATTATAATATTTTTATTAAAATTATATGTATATTATGACTTATAAAGGAAACTAAAGCTTTTTACGATTGTTTATAATAGAAAAATAAACCTATTATATTAGTTTAATTAACAATCTTTTTAAAACGTACTTCATATTATTTATAAATAGACTATTAGCGAAAAATGAAATGATGAAGTATTATATAGAATTTCCATAATTGTTACCACTTGATACTATAAATGATTATGCATAAGACTATATAAATAGTTTGGAAACTAACATTAATTGGTTTTTAGATTTCTGTTTTTAGATTTGATTAAAATAAATTAAAATTGAAAATCATCGACCAATGAAATTATAACGATTTTTCTCAGAGTGCTTGTATGAGTGACACGTCAGCAGAAGTCACTAAAGTAACTTCTCAATTAATATATAAGTGGATAATAATCATTATTGATGATTTAAAATATTAAATGATTACCAAATATTTATACTATTATATACTACTATGTACCTGGTACACACCATTAGCAATGAATCAATATAAATGACTTTAATTTTTTAAATATATTAATTATCACAGAGGATTTAAAACAAAGTTTAAATAATTTATAATATGATGCATTAATAGTTATTATAATCTCTTTATTAAAACTATATGTATATTATGACTTAGATAGGAAAATAAATCTTTTTACGATTGTTTATAACAGAAAAATAAACATAGTATATTAGTTTAATTAATAATTTTTTTCAAAACATACTTCATATAATTTATAAATAGACTATTAGCGAAAAATGAAATGATGAAGTATTATATAGAATTTTCATGATTTTTTACCACTTGATAATATAGATGATCATGCATAAGACTATATAAATAGTTTGGCAACTAACATTGATTAGTTCTAGGATTTTCTTATTTAGATTTGATTAAAATAAATAAAAATTAAAAATCATCGATCAATGAAATTATAACGATTTTTTTCAGAGTGCATGTATGAGTGATACGTCAGCAGAAAGTAACTTCTCATTTAATATATAGGAGGATTATAGAGTTACTTAATATTTGATTAAGTCATACAGTAAATAATAAATATTGTGACAGCTTTATAGGTAGAAATGATTGTGTGATTGATGGATTTTTATATTGTATGTTTTTGAAAATCACATAACATTAGGACAGTCAGTAGCGATTGTCATTATATTATTTAATATTTCTATAAACCAATCATATTAGGAAACAAAATCATTCACGAAGTTTGGCAATATCAAGATTCATGTTATTCAAATTAATTATGACATGCTAAACTTCTAAGATAAAAAATTATCATAAAATTTTAGGTCAATACATGTTTTATTTAATACCTTGTTTCTGAAAATTTATATGTATAAATATGATATTTTTTTACAGTTTAATATTGCCAGGGTTTAGATTGATAATATGTGGACCAAGCACGGGGTACATATGTAAAGAAATCAGACTTCTATTTGTCATATAGAATATGATTTCTCAGAAAATAGTGAAATGCAATATAGCAAAAGATAAAAATAACCATTAGATTAACGAAAGAAAAATAATTGACATGTGAATTATTTAAGTGATTACATTTGAAAATCAGTACACAAAATATGTAAACATATAAAATATTGATGTAGAGAAATAAGACCTCTTTGCTTTTATACTGATTTATTTTTACAGAAGAAAATAATGAAATGCATATTCAACCCTCGTACACTTAAGTTGATAATATGATCCCCTCACAAACATTGGACCAAGGGTGGGTCTTAAGTTTATATTATAAATCGAAACCTATTTTGTAACATAAAATATGATCTCTCCTTTTTTAAATAGCAGATTCATAGTCTATCTTCTTTTGAATTCAAAAATGTAAAAATATCCAAATGAGAACTATATATATCAAAATGGTTGTCCCTCGGTTGTTGCCAGGGGCGGACCCAGAAAATAATTTGATGTGGGACACAATATATAAATTTATGTTATATAAATATAATTAAATTAATTGATTTAAACTATATTTTTAAAAAATACATTAGTCATTAATTTCACTATATAAAGAGATATTTTTTTAATTTTATATATTTATTTTCAATAATATCATTAGATTATATATGCATATATATATATATAGTAATTTCACTATAAAAATTTATTCCTTTTAGTTTTTATTTTTTTTCTAACTGTTGAAAAATAATCTTAATAAAAATAATTGTCAAAGTTAAATATTAACAAACTATGAGTTTTTATTTGAAAAAAAATAATATTAAAAAGTGACTGAAATACTATAAGTTGGATAACGTTTTTCAAAAATAAAATTGAATAAACAATACTTTAATATTTGGGTCTATGGATTATTGTTTAGGATTTAATATTTAAGGGATAATGTTAGATTTATAAATTTATAGAAATAATTTAAGAGATTTGGTTAAGTCATTTTCATCACAAATGTAAAATATTTATGAAAACAATCATATTTTAAATATAAATTTGAAAAGTGACACTAAATTAGTGGTAAATTAGAATTTTCCCTATTAAAAACAGAAATAAAACAGTTGTTAAAAAATAGTGTAACAAAATCAAAAGAAAATATTTGATGAAATAGTAATTAAAAATTGTAGAAAATTTGAAAATACAGAAAGGCAACAGTTTGGTTTGAACCTAATACTAGGTGGGGCACAGTATAGCCCTCTTTACCAAATTAGCTACATTGTCTTTTTTTTTTCTTTTTTTTTCACTGACCACTACTTTCATTCGATCTTTAGCCTGAAACTTTACAACAGAACACTAGCAGAAGACAAGAGCTCTAGAAAATAGGAGAAACTAAGCAGGCAGATAACATACTATCTCCTGAAACTACAGCCCAACTGGGAAACTTAAGAACATAGATAAACCTAGAGACAGTTCAAACATGGCTACAGACACTATCCAAAGAGACTGAAACAAGACCAACTGGATGGCTAAGACCAGAGAACAAAACAATAAGAATGGATCAAACAGAAATTAAGAACATGGTTACGGACCAGAACATTTGCTTATCCCTCGTCCCAGAGATCTCTTACCAGCGAAGCCGCATTGTCTTCTATGTTCTATGTATATTGTTAGTTACATAAAAATAATTTGATGTAGTATGTGGCACGTGCCACATGTACAATCAACGTGGGTTTGCCCCTGGTTGTCGCTATAGGGGAAGATAAAAAAAAATATTGTATGTAGAGAAATCATAACATATACATTTTTTTTTAGTGTTCAAAAAAAATTACATTGTTTTTTTATTTTCTTGTATTCAAAATAACAAAATACTATAACGTGACCAATATTTTATCGTGATAGACTTATGTTGCAAATATGACCACATATAAAGTTTAAATTGATAATATACGGCTTTATTAAATGAATTTAGCTCTATTACCTAAATAATATGATACAATAGAATGTAATGAATGAGAGTTGGACTAGTGGCATATCTTGTAAATAGTTTAATCTAGTAAAGGTTTTTATAATAGAAGACTGAGAATGAATGTCAAGGCGACACATCATCATAAATGGTATATTTGTAAATAATTTACCTTTTTAACGTTATTTTTCCCATAATAAATGGTATATTTGTAAATAATTTACCTTTTTAACGTTATTTTTCCCAATTGCTTCTTGATTAATAATAAGAGTTGATAATAAGAGGATTAATATAGTTCTTTACTTAAGAATGAAATCACATTTACGTAACTTAGGTATATATCTCTAGTCATTCATCCCCAAAGCTCTTACAAACGATAAAACTTACAAAGAAAAATTCAAAAAAAAATTATTGGGGGAATAAGCCATCATATCTATTCAGCCAAACACCATCCTTCCCGAACGAATTCTTCCATCATCCAAGCCGGTCCGGACAATTAACGGTACAGAAGCTAATTTTTTGGCCCATTATCTGGAAAAGCTTGAAAAATACTTTAAACACATCTGCACAGCTCAAACCCATCTCCCGCACATGTTAAGATGCTATATCGCTAATTAAAATGGTTAGAAACATATTACATTACCTTACTTTATTTTTGTCCCCAAAAATAAATAAACCAAATTTAGGATAAAAATGAAAAATTAGCAACATATACATTATAAATATAGAACGTCACTTATACGAATTCGATTTCGAAATTCTGTGTGGCTATCTGGATTCTGGACTACCATTAAATCACAAAAATATTTAGAGTATCGTGAGTCTCGTGGAACTAGTCAGAACCTCGATCACTGGATCACGGTTGTAGAAAAAAAAACAGATCTTAAAGTATATAAAGACAGACTTTAAAGTATACAATAATAGACTTAATATGAAACACATGCTTAAGTATATCATATCTGTCCCCGAAGCATGCATTGCAATCCCTGAAACACATGCTTGAGTATATCATATCTGTTCCCGACGCACATGCTTAAATATATCATATCTGTCCCCGATGCACATGTTTAGAACCATTTTCTCCTTTCTAAATTCTAATCATCAGCGAACCAAGCAATACTGTTTACCTACTAGATGACTCTTCCATGTGTTCATGCACTGACACAAGCTTAAACAAATAAATGTATTATAATAATGATTAATATTTGAATTTTAAATTTAAATAGATTTGTAATTTATATGTATAATTTGTTCTATATAATATTATATTATTATAACTAGACATATGATTTTATTATATAGTTTTGCTCGATTTAGTTATTGTTTGTATATACTTGATTGCATTTATATTTCAAATTTTAATCATAATATTTTTAAAATATTAAAATGTTGATTAGTGTTAAAAAAAGTTGATTAGTTTTGTTATTTGTATTTAGCTTAGTTGTTGTTTTAGATTTGTAATATACTTTAGGAAATTTTTGTATAATTAAATATATGTTGTATAGAGAACTAAATGAAAAATAAACTAATGTTTTGATATTATTACATAATTTTACTCGATTTGGTTATTGTTTGCATATACTTGATGCATTTATATTTCAAAATTTAACCGTAATATTTTAATATATTAAAATGTTGATTAGTGTTAGAAAAAAAAGTTGATTAGTTTTGTTATTTGTATTTAGCGTGTTGTTGTTTTAGATTTGTAAATATACTTTAGGAAAATTTTGTATTAATTAAATATATGTTGTATAGAGAACTAAATGAAAAAATAAACTAATGTTTTGATCATACTCAAATATAACAATATTATTTTGAAACTCATGTCTATATAAAGTTTACAAAAAACTAAAATGTAACAATTGGTTGATATTTTGTTTTGATTTATTAATAATTTTGAGTCCTTTCACATTTATATGTCTAATATAAATAAAATATTATCTTAAATAATAATAATTTGCTATTTTAATTAGATTTTTAGGTTTGGGTGTAAAAATTTGGATTGATCCAATTATTCATTTTGTAGATATACTGTTACATATATTACTTTATACTGAAGTACAAACTAAATCAGATTAGTTTTATTCATTGCATGAGTCCATTTCATCATCTAAAATGCGTAAATATATGATAACATATGTATAATATAACATAATTATAGTGTATATATCTAATTATCAAGCACTAGAAAGATTCTCACAAACTTATTATAAGAAAATAAATTATATTTAATGAAATCGGCTTGGACAATTTTCAAAGAAAAAGTTTTCTTGCTATTACAAGAAACTCAAAATTGAGCGTTGTCGTATGCATTCGTTTTTTTTCTTTTACATTGTAACAAACTAAATACAATGCAGTTACTTAACAATACGACAAAGTTTTTACTTTATGTGCAAAAGGGAATGCTGTGGAACTAATAAAAAGGGTTCTGTTTCCCTGACTTTGATCCTAAATAGGTTCATGAGAAGGATCGATGAGAGGCTCGTTCGATTCCTCAAGACATTTTGAGGGTTTCTTCGGAGGGTACAACACATAGTGTTGAAACATGAAGATGAGATCGAAAAATATAGTGACCTGCAAAAAGATATGTGGTGTTATTAGAAAGACAAACGAAGAACAGTCAGAAAGATTCGTAAAAGAAGGCTTTAATTTGGATTTTTCTTACTAGTGAGAGAAGAGTCTTCCCAATGTTCCCATAGAAATTCACCCAAGAACCTTAAAAAGAACAAAAGAAGATAGTGTTTAATTTATGCGCAGCAAACAAAAGCTAATGATGGAAAAGAGATTTGTTACCTTGGTCAATCGATTGAACAACCATTTGGAGATAATTAGAGACTCCTCCACAAAAATCTAGAAGAATATTCTCAATGCTCCACCCGACTGTGCTTTTCCTAGTAAAGTTCATCTTCGCCTGTGAAAGAGACAGATGAATGAATCCAGAGTCAACACAGATTTAAAACCAATTGTGGAAAAAAAAAACTAACTAAGCTTCAGTATCGTTTCTCACCTGTGGAATGTACTTGACGCATGTCATGCAAACCTGAATCGAACTATATATAACAATGAAAATTATCATCAAAAGGTATCCACAAATATTTACATCTTTATTGTTAGTTTATTTATTAAGAGATGAAAAGGTATCCATTAGAGATAAAACATGGAGTGTCCCAGTTTTTCAAGGAGTTTTGTTAAATTCTTTTTTTGAATTATACAGAGTTATCTTGACTCCGTATAAGCGTTCAGACTAGTCACGTTTTGTTAAGTTTTTTCTGAAAATAAGCTTTAGCATATTGGCTAAGTCAGATGCTTACTTGAAGAGGGTAATGAGCCAGAGCCAAGAATGTGTAGGTAAAGCAATGAAGAAACAGGTAGCTGCAAACCCCCAGACAAGGATCACAAGACCTGTTGCACATCTCGATACTTTTTGAGTTCCACGCTGAGAATATTAAGTCGCTTAGAAAAACCATCATATAGATTTAAGAAGAAGAAAAAAAAAACAATCCATATAAAAGGAGAAGACTACTACTCACTTCGTAAATACAGATCTGGAAGAGGGTAACAGCTGTCACTAAGACAGCATGGATTGAGAATGCAACATCATTTGCAGCCACAGGTATCATCTGGAGAAAATGATCATTATTTTAAACAAAAATCTGATAGGAAACGAATAAAAAAGCAGAGAGAGAGAGAGAGAGATACCTCTTCTTCTCCATAAGTGTCAAAGTACTGTTTCTGAATAAAGGGGCTAAAGTAGAGGCAGACGTTGTAGATCATATACGATGAGTGCTTTGTGAAATTCAAAAGAGCAAAGTCGAAGTTCAACCCAACAACACTTGAAAAACCAAAAACCAAAATACAAAATCAAATTCCGACACAAAGCCCAGAAAGAAAATCTCTAGAGGAGGATGGATATAAAGGGGAGATGGAGAATACCTTTTCCTTTTGTAATTCAAAATCATCTGAGGGTAGAAGCTAATCGACCAGGAAGCAAACGTGATCCATCCGACGATCTCGTACGAGATTTCTAGGGGAATCGAATTCCACGAAGCCATATTTGTCTCCGTTTGATTCGATCAAAAATCTTTTTTGACTCTCTTTCTTCTTTTGGGAGGGAGGGGGAGATTGGACGAGAACGGCTTAATAAAAAGCTAAACAACAACAGAAGCAATATGATGTCGTGTCATGAGGGCCTTGGAGACTTTTACGCTGCTTATAAGATTCCACTATCTGCACCTAACGGTTAATACGGGCATATTCGTATTTTGGGGAGGCTCACCCACCGACCATTTTTCTTATCATCAGTTTTTATGTTCAAATAAAGAAATTGATGGGGACCTCCCAACACCCACGTTTTTTATTCAACTTATGTTATAAAAAAACTTATAAATTTTATATGTATCGGAAATTTTATAGAAAGAAATTTTATACCCGCACGAGAAAGATAACACTGATATATGATAAATAAACGAGAGAGAGTTTTTTATAGAAAAGAGGAAGAGAGGTGTGTTTACAATCGAACGAATTCGTTCGTTTATATAGAGAGTAAAAAGAAAAAGTTACTGTGCGTGCATAGTGACGTGGGCTCCACATAATAAATATTTACTTCATTTGTCAAAGTTACGGTGCGTATATCTTTGACATTGCTTCTTCTTCTGTTTTTCATGTTTATAACACTCCCCCTTGGAGACCAGTGTCACTATCATCTTTTGCTCAACGTCTTTGTTGCCTCGTTAAAAACCTTTTTAGAAAAACCCAATGGGAAAAACCATAGTAAGGTAAAAAGAGTACAACCACGTAAGCTCCCCCTCGAATGAGCAGTCATAGATCCTTCTGATGACGCATTCCAATATTATGAACATGTTTTCTGAACACCGAGGTTGGAAGTGATTTAGTGAAGAGGTCAGCTGCATTGTCGCATGATCGAACGTATCTTACTTCAATCTCTTTCTTCTTCTCGAGCTCTTGGGTGTATGAGAAGAACTTCGGGTGTATATGTTTTGTTCTATCGCTTTTGATATATCCTTCCTTCGTTTGAGTAACACATGCCGCATTATCTTCGTATAGAATAGTTGGCTCCGTATTTTCGTCAATTCCGCTGCTTGAACAGATATGTCGACTTATTGATCTTAGCCATACACATTCTCTACTTGCTTCATGGAGTGCGATGATCTCAACATGATTTGAAGAAGTGGCTACAAGCGTTTGTTTCTGAGAACGCCAAGATATAGCAGTGCCTCCGATCGTGAAAACGTATCCTGTTTGTGATCGGGCTTTGTGTGGATCTGAAAGATATCCTGCATTTGCAAAACCAACCATTGGACCTTTTGAATCTTTAGAGTAAAATAAGCCCAAATCAATGGTCCCTTGAAGGTAACGAAAGATATGCTTAATTCCATTCTAATGTCTCCTTGTGGGAGATGAGCTGAATCTTGCCAAAAGATTAACAGCGAATGATATATCAGGCCGTGTACAATTTGCAATATTAAGTGATCTAACAACCATTGGAGTGCTAAGAGGAGTTGATTTATCCATGTTAAAGCGTTTCAACACTCTTCTAGTGTATGTGGATTGATGCACAAATATACCATTTTGATAATGCTCTATTTGTAGGCCAAGACAATACTGTGTCTGTCCGAGATCTTTCATCTCAAATTCTCCTTTGAGATAGTCTGATGCCTTTTGTATTTCCTTCTGAGTTCCAATAATATTTAGATCATCAACATATACCGCGATTATCACAAATCCAGATTTTGTTTTCTTAATAAAAACACATGGACATATGGGATCATTTACATATCCTTCTTTTGTTAAATGCTCACTGAGACGATTATACCACATACGTCCAGATTGTTTTAACCTATATAATGATCTTTGCAATTTTATTGCACATAACTCTTTCGGTTTGGAACTTAATGCTTCTGGCATTTTAAATCCATCAGGAACTTTCATGTAGATATCAGTATCTAATGACCCGTATAGATAGGCTGTAACAACATCCATAAGACGCATCTCAAGATTCTTATCAGCAGCTAGACTCATCAGGAATCTAAAGGTGATTGCATCCATAACAGGGGAATATGTTTCCTCATAATCTATTCCCGGTCTTTGAGAAAAACCTTGGGCGACAAGACGAGCTTTGTATCTCGTGATCTCATTTTTCTCATTTCGTTTTCGAACGAAAACCCATTTGTACCCAACAGGTCTCACATCTACAGGTGTGAGTACAATAGATCCAAATACTTCTCGTTTATTAAGCGAATCAAGTTCGGTTTGTATTGCATCTTTCAATTGTTTCCAATCATATCTCTTTTGACATTCATAAACAGATTTTGGTTCTGGATCTTCGATTTCTTTATTTATTTCACTTGACACAATATATGAGAAAGCATCATCAACATCATCTTTTTTTATTTCTGTTCCATATCTTCTTATTATGGATGTAGTTGATAGAAATCTCATGATTTCTTTCTGACTCAGGATGCTCTACTTTTTCAGTATTCTCATCGTTTGTTTCTTTCAAAATACTTTCTGCTATTTTGGGTGTATCAGTCACCTCGATATCCTTTTGTTTTCTAGAATTTTTATTCTTAGAACCAGCTGGTCTACCTCGCTTCAAGCGTGTTTTAGACTCACGTGTATCATTTTCTTTTCCTTGATCATTTGGTACTTTGATACAAGCAGGAGCATTTGCAGCTGGTATATGAGATTTAGTTACCGTCTTGGTATCCGCAAATGCATCAGGTAGCTGATTTGCTATACTCTGTAAATGCATGATTCGTCGAACTTCTAGTTCTGACTCCTTAGTAGGAGGATCAAGATATAACAACGAAGGTACACTCCATTTGATATCATTTTATACATTTTTGTTTTCTCCTCCTAGAACTGGGAATACTTTCTCATCAAAATGACAATCGGCAAAACGTGCCGTAAAGACATCACCAGTCTGTGGTTCTAGGTATCGTATAATTGATGGAGAATCACAACCAACATATATTCCCAACCTTCTTTGTGGTCCCATCTTTGTACGTTGTGGTGGTGCTACAGGCACATATACCGCACAACCAAAAACTCTAAAATGAGAAATGTTTGGTTCTCGACCAAATGCTAACTGTAATAGAGAATACTTATGGTATGCACTTGGTCTGATCTGAATAAGTGCTTCTGCATGCAAAATAGCATGTCCCCATACAGAGGTTGGAAGTTTTGATCTCATGATCAATGGTCTTGCAATCAATTGCAGGCGTTTAATCAATGACTCGGCCAAACCATTTTGAGTATGAACATGAGCCACAGAATGTTCAACTTCAATCCCCGTTACCATACAGTAATCATTGAATGCTTGGGATGTGAATTCACCAGCGTTGTCTAATCTAACTCTTTTAATAGTGTAATCGGGAAACTGTGCTCGCAGTTTGATTATCTGAGTTAGAAATCTCGCAAATGCCACATTTCGAGATGATAATAGACAGACATGTGACCATCTACTGGATGCGTCAATTAATACCATAAAATAGTGGAATGGTCCACGAGGTGGATGTATGGGTCCACATATATCTCCTTGAATTCTTTCAAGGAACTTTGGTGATTATGTATTGATTTTGGTTGGCGACGGTCTTACGATCAATTTACCAAGAGAACATGCAACACATGTCATTTTATTCCCTTGAGAAATCTCTTGGATTTTCAGTGAATGACCATGTGAGCTCTCTATGATTCTACGCATCATTGAGGTGCCTGGGTGGCCGAGCCGGTCATGCCATATTGTGAAATCTTCTGGATTTTCTTTTATTACAAGATTGGATTTGATTGCATCTATGTAGGTATGATGCAATCCCGAAGGGAGTTCGGGAAACTTTTCCAATATATGTCTTTTGCCATATTTCTCAGAACTTACATACATGTACTTCCTTCCATCCTCAGTTGCAGACTGAGTATCATATCCATGACGATAGGTATCTTTGAAACTCAACAAATTCCTTTTAGAACTCGGAGAGTATAAGGCATTTTTTATGGATAATCTTGTTCCATTTGGCAATGTATAGTTAGCTTTACCAGCACCTTCAATCAAGTCTGCAGGACCTGATATTGTATTGACAATAATTTTTGTCGATTTTAAATCAGAGAAATATCTCTTTTGTTTCAAAATAGTGTGTGTTGTTCCACTATCTGGTATACATATTTCTCGAATCCGTTTCTTGGATTTTGTTCCACTGGCATTCTGATCCATTTCTGTAATAGTCATAAACATCAATAAAAAGAGAAACATGAAATTCATTCATATAATAATCATATCAGAAAACATACAATAATTATACATTAAAGTGACGTTAAAACATCATTATTCGTTTAAGACAGGAAATGTAATAATTATACATGACAATACTGAAAATTATTTAGTAGTCTTATTATAAGCACTTCAGTTCTCTTCAGGAGGAATCTAGTCCAGCTCATTTGCGAAATCAGAGGCATCGAGGTACGATGTCCCCTTAAATTTTTCTGTGAGATTCACCTCCTTAGCTTTGTCTTTCGTGGACTCTTGATATAACTTACAGAGATGTGGAGTTGTACGACAGGTACGAGACCAATGTCCTTACATCCACATCTGTAACATACACTCTCACGCTTCTGGGTGGTATCTTCTTGAGTTTCTTTGCCCTTAGGACCTTGTTCGGATCTAACCCATTTATTAGATCCCTTCCATTTGGGATTGTAAGTTTTTCCACGTTTGCTGTTGAAAGGGCGACCACGACCACGACCCCAACTGGTTTGGGTTCTTCTCTCTGAGTTTTCTATCGCCGTAGCATTCACTTCAGGGAATGCTTTGGCTCCCATAGGTCGGGAATTGTGGTTTTTGATCAGAAGCTCATTGTTCTTTTCAGCCAACATGAGCGCAACCATCAATTCAGAAAATCTCGTGTACCCGCATTTTCTGTAAATTTCGGGTAGGAAGTGAAGCTGTTTGTGGAAAGTGTTGTATGTCTTATTCATCATTTCTGCTTCAGAGACAGGGTTACCGCAATACTTCAGGAGTGAAACTATCCTCAGGACAGCGGAATTGTATTCCTCAACCTTTTGAAAATCCTGAAACCTCAGATTTTTCCACTCTTCTAGAGCGTGAGGGTGGTTGACTTCCTTTTGGTTATCGAACCTTTCTTTTAAAGCTTGCCACAGTTCAGCTGGGTCTTCTATGCTCGCATAATCATGCGTAACATTCTCATCGAGGTGTTTTTTCAGGAAAATTATCGCTTCAGCCTTATGCTCAGGCGGCGATTTGTTACCGACTACAATTGTCTCGGTTAACTTTTTCATAATCAGATAGGGTTTCACGTTTGTGACCCATCCGACATAGTTTTCGCCAGTTATTTTGAGAGCCGGAAACTGAAGATGCTCGATTCTTGCCATTTGTATTTCTAAAAACAAATATAATAAATTTTATTAGAATTTCATAATATTTAGAATGAACCGTTTATATTAATCATGCAAGCAATTACAAAGAGAAACAATGCATAGAAAAGTAAACCGATATTCATTGTAAATTCTTCCGGAGCAAATTCTCCAACGAATAAACCGTAAATAGAAACACAAATTAGAATTGCAACTAAAATCAAAAACGCGCGGATCATCTTTCTTGAGAGAGAAAAATGAGAGAAAATTATTTGAAAATATTTGGGAGAAGATGAATAATTTTTGATGAAGAAAATGAGTGAAGTATGAGTGTATTTATAGATGTAAAATTACTGTTCATAGCCGTTTGAAAAAGGTAAAAATTTGAATTTTTTTCTTTGTGACTGTTGGGGTTAAATCGTTGAATCGAAAATCAGTCTGAAAATATCGTAATAATCAGTCAATCAATTTCAGTAAATTTCACAATATTTTTATATAGGTGAGCAAACATCACGATATAATAAACAGATAAATATCAATCGCATTATGGTGATAAATAAATTTCCATATTAGTATTAAATAAATTTTGTGGCGGCACAGCCAAGCCAAATAATTATGGTGTAATTAACAATCAAGGTTTATTAACGAGGCGACATACCGCCCGCATTAATATAGATAAATAATAGTGAATTAAAACAAACACTATAAAATAATAAACAATAATATAGGCGGTATACTGGCCATTATAGCAGGGTAAATATGATACATATAAACTTTACCGAATTGCAGAGTGATCGTGCTGATAACGTGTTATAAAAAGACTTATAAATTTTATATGTATCGGAAATTTTATAGAAAGAAATTTTATACCCGCAGGAGAAAGATAACACTGATATATGATAAATAAACGAGAGATAGTTTTTTATAGAAAAGAGGAAGAGAGGTGTGTTTATAATCGAACGAATTCGTTCGTTTATATAGAGAGTAAAAAGGAAAAGTTAATGTGCGTGAATAGTGACGTGGGCTCCACATAATAAATATTTACTTCATTTGTCAAAGTTACGGTGCGTATATCTTTGACATTGCTTCTTCTTCTGTTTTTCATGTTTATAACAACTTAGACATAAAAATATTGTGTTATATTTGTATAGATCTAAGCATAAGTTAATATTTGTAATGTATTACTTCCCTCTGTTCCAATAAGATACATATTGTAGAAAAATTACGCATACTAAAAAAACTTTTTGAATATACATTGTTTTTTTGTGTTTAACAAATTTTCATAAATAGTAACTAATCAAAATTTAATTGACATAATTAATTTTTTGAAATTTATTATTTATTCTTATTATATGCATGAAAAATATAAAATACTAGGTGTTTTCCTGCACCATGTGCAGTAAAAGAATTTTAAAATATTTTTAATAGATAAATATAAATTATATTTATTCTTTATTAATATTATAAATTTTCTTTTTTCTTATCAATATTTTTAATATAATTTAATTTAACTGAACATTAATATTAAGATAAAAACAATTTTGTTTATTTTGAATTATATTTAAGAATGTGCATGTATATATTTAAAATTATAATCTTAGGTAGATTTTTCTATCTATTTATTTTAATTAAGTATATTGAATGGATATGTAAAATTGCATATTTTCAAAAATTAAAAAATATTTATAAAATCTGTAGATATATATAAGAAACTAATAATTTTGCGATTTAATTTGATTTTATTATTTAATTTTTATAATTTTCAAAAAATATGTATTTATTTTTGAAAACTTTTTAATTTAAATGATATTTCGAAATTTGAAATGTCATAATTGAATATATTTATTTTAATGATGATTTATGAGTTATTACCATGTTTTTAAAAAGTCCAAAAAATATAAATCGATAATAAATGTAATATATGAGTTATTACCATATTTTAAAAATTTTACCAAAAATATAAATTAACATTAAATATAATTGTCCATGTGATATTAATCTATAAGACATTTCATCAATTTTAGTAGTTATGTCACAATTATTAATCTAAATGTTTTCGTGCACCATGTATAGTGATGAATTTTTTAAAAGTTAAATTTTATATTTTAAAATGTAATTTATTAATATTATATCTTTTATTATTTGACCAGTAATTAATATAAATATCATTAATTAAGCATAAATTTAAGAGAAAATATTTTTAAGTATTTTTAAGAATATATATGTATATATATAAAGTTAAAATCTTAGATAAAAAAATTATTTATTTCATTTGGTTAAATGTATTAAATCAACTTGTACAAAATTACTAAAAAACATATAAAATTGTATAGTTATCAAAAATTAAAACTAAATAATATTTATATAATTTGCAGATATCTAAAAGAAACTAATGATATTACGATTTAAATTTTTTTAAAAAATTCAGAAAATTTTAGATAATAATTTTTTATAATTATAAAAGTAAAATTATATAATATTTCGAAATTCAAAATGTCATATTTGAATATATTTATTTTAGTAATGATTTATGAGTTATTACCATATTCTACAAAATTTACCAAAAATATAAATCAATATTAGATGAAATATATGAGTTATTGTCATATTCTAAAAAGATTTCCAAAAATATATATCAATATTAATTATAATTATCCATGTCATATTTAACTATATGACATGTCATCAATCTTAATAGCCACGTCACAAATTTTTTGTGAAAACGATTGTAGATAAGATATGTGGCAAATCACTTCTCAAATATAGACTAGGGGATTGATCTTTTTTGAAACAATTTTTTTTAGAACATGAATCATTTTAAAACAGAAGGAGTATTAGGGATAATTAATCTAAAAGCCTATTTTCATTTAAAAAAGAAGCACTCGAATTTTTTTGTTTCAAAATTCTGATTTCTAGTTTTTGGATCGCACTTCTTCCAATTTTCAAGCTTAAAAAAGAAAATCTTACAATATCTCAATATTATGGCCAGCTCTAACATTAATCTCGTAAGCTACATATATAAGGAACAGTAAAATATTAGAAAAGGAGATCCGAGTTGAAACACTTTCAACTAAGAAACAGCTATAGATAAAAGCAGGGTTCATTCACCATTAAAATTCTACTTCTTCTTTTAAGATCAACTAGATTTTGGACCCGCGCGCCCGCGCGGATGTATGTTTGGAAAGATGAACTGGTAAGTAAAAATTTAGAGGCTTTCATATTTGTTGAATTTATATTTGTGTATTTTATTCGATTTGTTGAGTATTTGATTAAAAAGTATGATTTTATATAAATATCCATTTTTTAGAATGAAAATATTATTGTATGTTTTTTTAAAATTCAAATTTATTATAACTTGTGTATGTAAGTTTATATATTCTAAACTTTGAATTACATGATTTTTTAAAAAAATTTAAAATAATGGAAATTTACCAAAATTAAATAATTTTGAAAATATTATTGTGTGTACTTTTTTTAATTATAATTTTGTATAACTTGTGTATGTAAGCTTAAATATTCTAAACTTTTAATTATAAAATTTTTCAAAATCTAAAAATTAATGGAAATGTACCCAAATTATTTTGTTTTGAAAATTATATTATGATAGGCCAGAATAGCAAATGTGCCCAATTTGCTAATATATGGAAAGGAAGAGACTAATATGCGAAGTCCATTATAATTTTTTGTCCGCGAAACTAACAGAAAAAATAGTTAAGAGTTGTTTTCCATAAACAATTTATTTTTTCTCTCTTATTTTATTTATGTCTGTGTACAGACCTCTCTCTCTCTCTCTCTCTCTCTCTCTCTCTCTCTCTTATCTCTTGTTCATAATATATACAGCCCATTTTAAATGTCATTAAGTTCGATATTTTATTTTTGGTATTTATAATTTAAAAACACAATCAAAGGCAAAAGATCTTAAAAGTAATTAAATGTACATTTATTATTTAGTATCTATTTGGGAAAAGGAATATTCGTAGAGAAAAAGAGAATTTGGTGGTCAAGATATTTAAAAAGATTTTCGTAGAGAAAAGAATTTGGTGGTCAAGATTACATTGAAAGATTTCCGTATGGTTAGTTAGTTGCATCGAGCTGTTCAACAATAAATAGTTTATATTCTTTTCCCGTAGGATTAGGAAAATCTCTGAGTGAATATAACAGAAAGATCGCGTAGTATTAGGAAAATATCAGAGTGAGTATCAATTATAAATAACTTTAAATGTTATTAATGTACATCAATTAAAAAATTTCGAAAATTTAAGACTATTTTAGGATGGACCATGTGCATGTTAAAAAGAAAGCCCAAAGACAATGTTAATAGGCCACGTTTTTTTAATTGTGATGGCAGTGGCATGGAGTGGTAATATTTGTGCAAAACTAAGGGGACAGAGTTATTTGTACTTCAGTATTAATATTTTAGATAAAACCTAACTTTTGATCTATTTTATTATTTTGCTTTTTGTTTCCAGTAAAATTCTACTTTTTCTTAACAGTTTCGCGCTAGAAATATGAGGATAACCAAAACTACATGATAATGACTAGAAGTGAGCAACAATTGACCACCACGCACGATACCGACTTGCAACACATGTGCATGACCTTAATGAGTTCTTATAGTCAGTGTTCTTATAGTCAGTGTTCTTATTATATAATGAGTTATGATTATATAATGAGTTATGAAAATTAATGCTCATATTAATGTTCTACCAATCACATAGTCAGTTTGGATAATAAGAAGAACACTGGCTATTGGTAGAACATTAATATGAGCATTATGCTTCTTATTATCCAAACAACAATAACTATAAGAATATTTTGAATGAAATTTAAAAGTTGCAAATGCTCTTAATCCAATGATTTCATATTAATATTTTGTTAGAGTATTTGCATTTAGAATATATAAAAATATAAAAAATATAATTATAATTTTTTTTTCATAAAATCAAAAGTATATTAGTATCCAAAATAAGTTCTTTATTTCAAAAAGAAAATAAAAATAAATAAATTTTAATTTTTAAAATTTAGATTACCATTTAAAATATAATTAAATATATAATCAAATATTATTTATTATTTTTAATAAAAATCTAAAGCTAATATATACATTATAAATGCAATATTTAATATATACATTTATTAAATAGATTCATGAAAACATATTATTTCTGCAGTATACAATTTTTTTGGTAAAAATATAGGATACAATTTTTATAGCATAGTGCTACAGTTTTGTCATCAGCTGTAATAATCAAGATCTAAACATAACATTGGTCAAATAGTTATAATTGTTCGTCCAAATAATTACAATAGTTCATCTAAACTAAAATATTGTAATTCAATAAAGTCGTCAACATAGTGGAATGCACTTATCACACATGTCAATGTACTTATCGCGCATGCCAAGAAGACTTTGATCGAGCTATAACAATATTACTAGATTTTAAAGGGCGGATATATTTTTTGTTTTAATTTAATTTTCATATTTGTATTTTTTGTGATTAAATTTTTAGTTTTTTATTTGTAATCATATTTGTGTATAAATATTAATCAAAATATATTTTATTAAATAATAGAAATTTAAAATTTGATCCGATATACTCTCTGTTAGGACTGGATTGTCGGTCGAATTCGCCAATCCGCGGGTTTCAATTTTGTTTTGGTCAAAAAATATGACCCGCACAACCCACAAACAAATAATTTGTACTGGCACCGCCCATTTAGTTTGGCAGATCCCGTATACGCTGGGCTGGGTTGCCGGTCGAATCCGCCAACCCATGGATTTCAATTTTGTTTTGATCAAAAATATGACCCGCATAATTCGCAAACAAATAATTTGTATTGTATCCGGCCATTTAATTTGGCAGTTATCAGCGGATTATAATTTTTTAAAAATAATTATTTAATTTAGTTATTATAAAAATATAAGAAAATGATGTTCGTGTATATACTGTAATATATTTTAATTATAATTTATTATAATATAAAATAACATAAATTACCGATCATAATTTGGTATAAACCCAAAAAGAAGGAATAATTGTTATTATATATAACTGTCGGTTAATGTATGTAATAGAAAGAAGTGGTGCCGAAAATAATGGATTGGAGGTTATAAAATAATATCGATTAATAAAAGTTAATTATGGTTGTATAGTTTATTTAATCTATTTTATATTTATTGGACACAACTTTTTATTAACCGGTCATGCTGGAGAATTAATAGAATATATATCAATGATCATAAGTGGCAAAGTACACGCCACGGAAAGGACTGAGTCACCATTTGGTTTGCAATCAGATTTTTGGTTCGTTTCGGTAATAGTATTTTGGTTTGATTCGGTTTGGCTTCTTCTGTTTTTCCTATCTCTCACTCGCCATATTCAAAGCGTGTTAAAGGCTTCTCGCTACCGATCACGCGACGTCGTTAGTGGGTATAGCTTATAGAGCCACTAGGATTGGCCCGCCCTACGGGCGGGATATTTGTTAATTGTATGACATAATATGTGATATTAGTTATAAGATTAATTGTGTATATTTTAAATTAATATTTTTAAGTCTCGGTTAACAATTTTCATTTCAAAAGTTTAAATTCGTCTAATTTTAAAGCTTAGCTGTATTTATTGATCATTTTGTTTTTTTTTTTTTATATCAGATTTTGATATGTCTTTTATTTTGAATAATTTCTCGAAGCAGATGGATAATATAAAATATATATCAACTAATACTCAATAAATTAATAAACAATATAAATTAATAAATTTTCCTGGTCCTAGGTTGAACCGATTCAAAATATGACATAAATCAATAAAATACTAACATAAATATTTTTTTGAAAACTCAGTGTAAGTTATGGCTTATTTAAATCACAATGTTATTATCTCTATTTTTAACAGTTTACTATATTTTGATAATATTTGGTAAAATTTTATCTAAAACAAAAAATTAAATTCTATTGATCATATTTCATATACACGAAAAATATAAGAAAAAATAATATGAAAGTTGAATTTGAAAAAACTTAATTAATGTATACTCCCTCTGTTTTTTAAAGATGTATGTTTTAGGAATTTTTTTGTTTCAAAAAGATGTATTTTGTATATTTTCAAATGTAATTTTTGTCAACTAATTATGAATAATTGTGAATCTCAAAAACATTAATTGCATTTCTTGAAATTTTATTGGTTTAGAAATATAGGAAATATAAAATAACAAAAAACTATGCACTAATAAGTAAATTTTAATATGTTTTATTAAAAGTGTAAAAATCTCAAAACATGTATTATTTAAAAACAGAGGGAGTATACAGTAAAATTAATTATTTCATATTTTAGGTAAAAGATATACTCTAAAACTGAAAAATCTTTAAAAAAAATTTCGTATATTAATAACTTTATAAATTAATAAAATGTCATACTTCTAACATTATTAATTTATAGAGTTTTTACTGTATTTGAAAACGAACATATAACTTGAGTCCCTTAAGTAGAAATAATGTAATGTATTAGTTTGAGTTTATTCAGCATGAAAAAAAATCATCATAACTTATTTTTATAGTAACATTTGTTCTGCAATAGTTTTTTGTGATAAACTAAAAGTGTGTAGAGATGTAGTATTCATAAATAATCGCCATGTAAAAAATGTGTAAGTAAAATAAGTACAATATAGTGGTTTTAGACATGCAGTTCCAACAATTCAAATGCTAAATGTTGTGGTAACAAAGTCGATTATTTAGTGTTTAAAATTTAATTTTTAGTGTTTTAAATCAATGTGTTAAGTTTTGGGGTTAAATGTTTTGGGTTTAGAGTTTAATTTAATTTAATATCTAGACTTTACTCATTACTTATTATGTGAAATTCTTTTCTCTAGCTCTCAAAAGTACAAATCTAATCTAAAGAAATCTTGAACCAAAAAAAAAAATTCTAAAGAAATCCATTTGGATTATTAGTTTACATGAAAAATATGCTATTGAGAATCAAAACCTTATTTAGATTAACAACACATTAACGATCTTTTTTCACTGATCATTTCTTTTAGATGATGGAGTTTGAAAACCGGTACGGGCTTGCACCAAACACTTCTCTGATAACTCACAATACTTCTTAATCTCTTCAAGCTTCACTTCTCGTAAAGAAAGTTTTCCTTGATCCCTTTTTCCCTTTCTTCACCAACTTTGTCGCCCATTCAAATGAAATTCACTTTCTCTCTCGGAAGAGATGGAGCAATGACTGGTCTCCCGCATAGAGCTTAACACATCACCACACCAACAGAGAAAATATAAGATTTCTCAGTCAGTTGTTGTTTGGTCAACTACTCGGATCGAGGTAATAAAAACTTCATTTCACCGGCATACATACGTGCCAACTTAGCAGACTTCACATTGCTGTGTTTGATGGCTATTGCAAAATCTGTATGAGGATAGTAAAGCCCTCTAGATGCACCAACATATATCTCAGACCTGTCTCCAGCTCAACCTAGGGTTATCCGACGCAAACAGATGGTCATTAAACGTAATCTTCTCCATAAACTCATACCCGATGTGAAGCTATAGCTGATTAGTATTTCTGTGTATATGAAAAGAAAAAAAACCCATTTCCTTGTTTGGCCGTTTAACTTCGGGGTCCTGCACCCAAAACAACAGAGAATGGTTCAATCCACTTTGTATTTTTTTAACACATTCACTCTTTCATCAATGCAAGAGCATAGAAGTTGATTTCAAACCTCTGGATATGTTCTACTATCAGAAGCCTTGTCCCTGGTGGGATGCTCACATCTCTTACCGCTCTTCATTCATATTTCAAAAAGCATCAAGACAACAGTCTTAGTTGCAATACCAAAGAAATCTTCAAGATGATATATATATAGCGGTGAGAAAGTAAAGAACAATACCTCCCTTTGAAAATTATTGCTTGGAATATAGCAAAACCAGCTGTTGTCCTTGCAAGGCTTGGCTCACCATAGAGTACCCAAATCCAGATCCTAATGCTGCTACCACGCTGTAAAAGTTATTGAAGAAGTAGTTACTTAACAAACTTATGCAAGTAAGTGGCTTGTGAACTGATCCGTACGCGGTTCCGACTTACACACAGGTTCAAGATCCTCAAATCCTGTGACCAAATACTTGATATGGAACCTGTTAAAAATAATAGCTTCGTTCACCAATCACCACACATACTTAGACTCAGCAAATCAAATGTTCAACTCAACCACAAAATTCCAAAACTTCCAAGCGGATGAGATTGTTATATAGAGAATAAATACAAAACACAACATAACATCGGGAGAGATCTCGACTCCCAAAATCCCAGCTGGCGAAATCTCGACGGTGGTGCTAGAACGACCGGCTCTCAAATCGGAGAACATGAGAGAGAAGTTTGCTATTCTCATTTTTGAAAGTTTGGTAACGATTGAGAGTAAAAAACTGATGATTTTCAACGAAATAAACTCATATATTTATAGGGAGAGATTCACAGAAGGAAATAATAGATGGGATGTATTGGATAATAAATCGTCTTGATTAGTGGGGAGGTACTGTTAATGAGGGCATTAATAACGAAGATTGAAGGTCTCCTACTACCATAACGTTTCTGTAGTTTGTTCGCCGGTAAGAAGAAGACGATTCGATTAAACACAGACTCCGAGTTCAAACAGGATTTGGCCGTAAACAATTGTCCGACGTTACTCAGACTGATTTCTTTGGCTGCGTGAACCTTCACAGTTCGTCGGAGTTTCTGAGACGACGACAATTCATATCCAGGCAGGTAAATAGATACATGGCCTAATATTTACGACAGACCCACATCATAATTGGCAGCCATGTATTAAAAACCCAGGAAGATATAGCATTCTACATGATCGAAACCCATGATGGTTAGATTTTAAATGAAACGGTGTGCTTTGTTTACCTGGACACGTGGCAGCTCCAAGATGCATGAATTAATGACATGGCATCCTATGTGGATAGCCTAGGAGTGATTGAAAGTCTATTTTATATAAATAGATTCTCGATTAAAAAATAGAGCTATTGTCGATTTAAAATGGCTCTCTAAGCCATCAAGCAACAAGCAACAAGCAACAAGCAACAAGCAACAAATGGCTCTCTAAGCTATGCCACAATATTTAAAATGATTATCCAATTAGAAAAAGCCATTTGTTGTGTCTCCTACGTTTTTTAAACATCGCGAATTTTGTGTTTAGCCCATTGTTAATAATAGTTTTGCAAAGCCTAAAATAATATTGTGAGACCAAAACTATCATAACAAAATTCAAAATATGTTCTCTAACTGAAATCAATAAAGCCACAGTTTGAACCTAGTGCAGAGGGTATCCTCAATTTTTTATTCTTTTTACCGAAAGAGATCCTCATCTTCTTCGCCTTTCCAAAGAACCTGTCACCTTCTCTAACTTACTACCATCAAACGTCAACGGGTGTTAATCCTCAGCTCAATCCATTATCACCACTAATTTCCACAACTAACTTAGATATCCAAAACATAAAACCCAATATCATGAACTATCTTCCATAAAAATATCCCAACTAAATTTAGTTAATCCTTTTAATGCCTAAATTTCTTTTACGTTTAATATTTCAACTAATTATTTTTTCAGTTTATTATACAATTTTTTTTTTTAATTTTAGTTACAAATACTAATAAGTTTTAGACAAAATTTTAAAAATCTTTCTAAGGAAAAATATAAAAATCTAATTTTATTCTAAAATTTAGGAAAGAATCTAAATAAAGTATGGAGAAATGTTTTTAAATTTTTAAAATTTAGTTTTGAAGAAAAACAATATTTTTCTTATAATTTCAGAAACAAATTATGTTCAATATTTGAAAATCAAAACTTTTCTTACAAAATTTGAGATTATATATAATTTAGATACCTTTATTTCCAAAGAGAAAAAAAAGAAAATTTAAACTTCTGAGATTTTTTTGTAAATTTTAGATATTTAAAATTTTTATTTGAAACTTATTAGTATTTATATTTGATTAAAAAAAATAAAATTTAGGTATTAAAATAGGTACAAGTTTAAATTTTTTGTGTATTAAGATGATCAAAATAATTAGTTGAAGTTAAAACGGGTAATAAAAAATTTGGTATTAAAACACTTAAAACAATTTAGTTGTGTTATTTTATATGAATTTTTTATCATTTATTTACTTTAAAAAAAAATTAAAACCCACATTCCAAAAATCTCCCTTCAAATTTAAATTCGAATAAGTTTAAATTAGTTAACTAAGGTATAATAGATCCACTAACGATCATGCGTTAATGCGTTAGTAATCTACAAAAAACAATATCCTTAAATAAAATATATGAAATTGTGTAATGTGAACTGAAATATATATATATATATATATGAATACTGATAGTATTAAATAATTTTATATTATTAATTAAATTAAAGAATCATATTAACCATATAACTAAAATTAATTTTGATTTTTTGTATACTTTATTTTTTGATATTTTGAAAATGATTATAAACTAATAAAACAGTTTAAAGTTTAACACTAGAAATTTTGTGATCATAGGTTAAATTTTTGTTATAAAAATTAAAATATATAAATAGTCGTAAAATTATATAAAGTAAAAGACCTCATTTTAATATCAACTCTAATTCACTTATTTATTTATTGTGATCTGTCCGGTTGTCTTTCTAATCCTCAGCGCCATTTGGTCAAGGGCATGTCTGTTTCTACTAGTTTATATTTGTGGTAATATAAATAGTTGGTTTATTAAACTGGAAATTTCTTCCTTTAATAACATAGTTTAAAGAGTATGGACTGAGTCAATTTAATAAACTAATGAAGAACAAGAAAAGATCAACAAATCTAGGCCTAATAAAACTCCATCACCGGCGTATATCTCTCAAGACAGAGACTGATCAACGGCTAATCATATCGACAAACCCTACTTCTAATGACTCCCTGTTCAACGGCTAATTTGTACCGACGAATCTTACTTCTAATTAAGAAGAAGAAGAAAAAGAAGAAGCCGTTGCCTGAACTCCCACAGACACCGCAGCATTCCACACCTATCTCGTCACTTCCCGATGATTTGCTATTGACTTGCTTCGCACGCATCTCTAGGTCATACTACCCAACTCTCTCCCTCGTCTCCAAAAGATTCCGATCTCTCCTTTCTTCCCCTGAGCTTTACGAGACCCGATCCCTCATAGGCCGCACCGAGAGTTGTCTCTATCTCTGCTTAGGGTTCCCTCCCGACCCAAACACTCGCTGGTTCACTCTCTGTCGGAAGCCTGACCAAACCCTAACCAACAAGAAGAAGTCAAGTGGCAATCTTATGGTTCCGGTCTCAGTTCTTAACGCTCCTCCTGTTGATTGGACAACTCTCGTCGCGGTCGGTCCTTACATCTACGCCATCTGCGGACACATTGAAAAAGCTCCCTGCTCTAACGTCCCGTTCCTTGACTGTCGAACTCACACGTGGCTCGAGGCTCCAAGCTTGCGGCTTGCATACACTGATAGTGAACATGATGGTAAGATGTATTTAGCAGGAATCGGTGAGAATCCAACTTCTTTGAACTGTATTGAAGTGTTCAACACAACGACACGAACTTGGAAGCCAGTGCCGCCCGGAAAACGTGAACTACACGGTAGGGATATGGAAGGAAAGATGATCGTCGCGAGCGTCAATAGAACTACTGGTGAGAAGGGTTTGGCTTTTAAGCCAAAGGAAAAGACAGGGGAGTTGCTAGGATCGAATACGGATTGGGATTCTCCCTGTATGATAGAGAACATAGCCTACTATTATAGGTCCAGTGGCGAGTTTGAATGGTTTGACACCAAGAATGATAGTTTTTTGGGGAAATTACGAGGTTTAGAAAGGCTACCAAAGTTTGCTGGTTACAGTTGTGTCAAATTGGTGGAACACGGTGGAAAGATGTTGGTTTTGTGGGACATGTATGTCCCTGCAAGTGGGTTTAAGGAGCTTATTATTTGGTGTGCAGAGATTAAGCTTGAACGGCGCAGCTGTGAAGAGATTCGGGGGGAAGTCGAGTGGTTTGATGCTGTTCTTAAAGTGCCCAAGTCTTACGAATTTATGTATGCTATCTCTTCTACTGTTTGATGGTGTAACCCTTTCTGCTACTGTTTGGATAAATGGGTCATCTGACAAGCGGGTAACGTTGTTGTAGTTGTGAATATAAATGTGTTTGAAAATGGTAAATTATTATTATTTTTTTGAACTTAAAAATGGTAAATTATTTCTAAAAACAGAACATATGGCTTGGCTTGTTTTTGAAAGAGATAGTTTGCAGCTATGCTCTTGCTGTTTGATGGATCACATTTGACGTTTTTGTTGTGAATATGTGTTACAAAATGTTTGATTGTATGTAAGAACAGAACATATATATGGGCTTTGTTCGATATTTCAAATTCCGTACGATAACTAGAAGCTCGAGCTTTGCTCCGATGAAATGCAGATAATATGGTGTAGATGATGTGCATGGTTTTTTTTTTCTGAGGGTATATATATACTAATAGAAGGAGATAGTTTGCAGCTATGCTCTTTGTTACAGGTGACACTCGTAACTAAGTTTAGATTCTCCATAAAGTATCTGTATCTTGTATGTATAATCCATGTAATTTTTTTTTTTTGGTAAAATGTTAAATACTCCCTCCGTTTCTTAAAGAATGTCGTTGTGACATTTTTCACACAAATTAAGAAAATTGTTGAAATATATGTAAGTTGTAATTAATTATACCTCTTTGACCAATAGTATTTTAGATAAATAAAATTATTTATAAAATCAATGCAGTTTACAATTAATTTTCAGCTGAAAGTTAATATAATTTACATTGGAATTGTAAAGTGATATTTTTTGTGTAACAAGAAAATAAGCTCAGAGTGACATTTATTATGAAACAGAGGGAGTATAATCCATGTAATTTCTTCTCAAATTAATAAGAAAGACGTTAAACGGAAGAATAATAAAGCTTATTTTCAATTACTATCATAGCTTCTCGAACTATACGAACCAATATGAAGCTACTTGAGCTATTGGTGCAGCAACTTCTAATGAAAAGTTTTTCAACCAAACTCTTTAAAAACGGATCATAACGCATACAAATTAAAAATTAAAATAAAACAAAATACATAGATTAAGTATTGAAATGCAAAGTTTTTTTTTTTTTTTAAATGCAACGTTATACTATCGGAATAATGTTGATGTTATTAGTAACATAACAAATAATAGTTCATGAATGCTATCATGTAAATCATATAGGTCATGTTGGTATTGATACATTATATTTGTCCAGATGTGTAGTTATGTAGTGATACATTACTTATGTACGTGATCATCATTTTTTTTTCTTTTGTTAAAGAAATGTGGATTTGAGTTACTCTATCAATCATAGCTAGACATAACGTGGTGTCACAATAGACTCGAAGGTATTAGGAAACACAAAAAAGCCCTTCCCCCAACCCAAAAAATAAATTGACGTTTCAAAAATGACGGCTGATACTAAACAAACGTTTCATATTATTGACTGATGACAAAAGTCTGCAACTGCGTTTTTATAAAGCGGATTGATTCGCTTCTATCTCTCCCAACATTCCTGAGAAACCAAGAAAAGCGAATCTAGTGTTAAAGATGGCGATGAAGAAGGCTAAAGAGATCGTTTCTAGCAATGCGGTCGTTGTTTTCAGGTCCGTCTCTTCTCGATGGTTGTTTGTGAAGGCTTTGATTGTGTGTATGTTGCCATGGAAAG
This sequence comes from Raphanus sativus, assembly GCF_000801105.2. NCBI lineage: Eukaryota > Viridiplantae > Streptophyta > Magnoliopsida > Brassicales > Brassicaceae > Raphanus > Raphanus sativus. The sequence goes on along the minus strand of NC_079514.1, from coordinate 32,358,983 downwards.
ATATCACGATTATCAAGCATATCATCCATGAAGAGTCTTTGTGTTTTGATGGTTTTATCTTTTGCAGCAAGTCTTATTGCCCATACTGTGTGAAAGTGAAGGATCTTTTGAAGAAACTGGGAGCTAAATTCATCGCCGTCGAGCTCGACAAAGAAAGTAACAATCCCCAATATTCTTCTTATAAATCATTTCATTGTTCATGATCCCAAAATCGAAGGCTTCTCTGCTTTTACTGTTTTTAGAAACTTTGTGATTGTTCTCTTCTCTTGCGTGGGTTCTCCGTAGAGTCCCAAGTATAAGTTTTATCATGAACCCACTGTAGAAAGTTTCTCTGGAGTTTCTTTTGATTCCAATCGAAGCATATCTCTAAAATGTCTCTCTGCTTTCTGTTAAAGTTAAGTTTTTGCTTTGATCCTTCTGCTCACGAGCCATCATTCATAATTTTCTCTCTTTTCTCTAAAGATTCCAGATAGTTTTTTCATTCCATGTATACGTATCTATCTGGAATCATTACACTCAGATGTGTATATTAATTTGATTCAGACTCACCAAAGAGTCCATACTCAACCATTGTTAATTGCTCTTGTTATTTATAATAAAGGTGATGGTACCCAAGTTCAATCAGCTCTTGCAGAATGGACAGGACAACGCACCGTTCCTAATGTGTTCATAGGCGGAAAACACATCGGTGGCTGCGATTGTAAGAGAACTAGAGCACAACTCTCTTTCCATTTTTTTTTTCTGATTTTTCCATTCGTTATTCTCTAAACCAAATCTTGTGGTTTTCATTTTTTTTGTAGCGGTAACCAACCTGCACAAAAATCGTAAGTTGGTTCCTCTGTTAACTGTGTTGGAGACGGGGTCCACCCACTCTAAACCCGTTTCAAGAATCCGGTCAAATATCATAAAAATTCGACAAGGAGACAACAGGTCCACGGAAGTTGAGGGCCCGTCTCGAGCTAGGAAGACTGTCCATGCCGAACTGAACACGATCAAAGCAAAATCAGATAGGAGATCAGGACATTAAGTATGGTCGTAAAGATATTTGATACTCTCCAGAGATCATGTCGTTATTATGATTCACCATCAGCACCCATAAAAGAAGGAACAAGGAGAAAGAGATGGAAATCCGAATTTCTTCAACTCAAATTGGGAAAATTCCATAAAAATACCCTAACTAAATTTTGTTAAGCTTTTTAATACCCAAACTTTTTCACTACCCAGTTTAATACCCCAACTAATTATTCTGCTCATTTTAATACCCAAACTTTTAACAATGTACCTACTTTAATACCCAAACTTTATTTATTTAAATAAAAATACTAATAAGTTTCGAACAAAACTTAATAAAATCTCAAAAATCTAAGAAAGAAATATTAAAAATTCTAACTTTATTTTAAGATTTAGAAAAGAAGGTAGATAAACCATGGAAATTTTATTTTTTCAAAAAATAAATGAATTTGAATGATAAAAATAAATTTTGTTTTTTATTTCAGAAAACAGACTAAATACAATATTTAAAACTTAGAAACTTTATTACAAAATTTAATATTTTACACTGTTTAGTTATTTCTATTTCTCAACCACCAAAAAAATTAGAATTTTCTGAGTTTATTTGGTAAATTTTAGAGATTTTAAAAATTTTATTTGAAACTTATTAGTATTTTTATTAAAATAAATAAAGTTCGGGTATTAAAGTGGGCACATATTTAAAAGTTTGGATATTAAAATGAGCAAAATAATTAGTTGGGATATTAAATTGGATAGTGAAAAAGTTTGGGTATTAAAAAACTTAACAAAATTTAGTTCGGATATTTTTATGGAATTTTCCCAACTCAAATTTATAGTCTAAATATTTTTGTACTCTTATTCTTTGATACCCTCATGGTCACCATTTTGTATCAGATCATATAATATCAATAAAACAAACATTTTCATACAAGATTATAAATAAACATTCTTTTGTTAGTCACTAATTTGGCACGTTAACATAAACTCTTGGAACCCTCTAAAGATTCTGATATGAGACCCACATTACAATGGCCGGGATAGTTAAATTGCAATGCAAAATGCAATCACCGATCTGGATATTGCACCACCTCAGGTAGTTAAGTTGCAAAATGCAAACTGTTGTCCCTGCTCTGTTTTGCCATACAGGTGGGCAAGTTGCAAACAGAAAAAAACAAGACCAATATCCGACTGAAAGACAAGACCAATATCCAGTCCAAGCCGATCTCAAGGCGACATAATCTAACGTGATTTGGGATACCGGCCTATGGACAATGTTCCAAAAGGGAGGAATCATTATGTTCCTTTATCAGAAGATTGTACGAGAAAACATTTGTCACATCACATGCATAAGAGACGAGCTCAGAGTAGCAGCTTTCAGGATCACTTTGCAAAGCAATCCCGTTTCCACTACGACCTCGTCTTAAACCAACCCAATACCCTCGAAGAGGCCTTTTATGATCATCGAGCATCAAGGCATATCAAACTGGAGGAGGAGAGAGTTGTCTCTATAACAAACTCACCAGTGGCGAACAGCCAAAATAGAGACCTAAAAGGCGCAGAACTCGGAGATCGCAAAAGAGCTCCTAGAGCTCAGAAAAGGATTAATGTGGTAATGGGTTTTAATCCACTATACGCTATTCGGTCTAGGTACTAGACGACCTTGGCCCACAAGAGTGACAATCCACAATCGACAAAGCGCAACTACGATTCACCAAGCCACAGACATCCTCGGTCAGCTAGTTGAAATGAGCCCACAAGAGTGACAATCCTCAAGCCTTCATTGGTCACAACAGTGAAATGAACCTCGCCGCTTATGCTCTCCTTCAAAGCACTTCCATTCGTTTCATCTATGTTGTTATGGTAAGCACCTTATGATATCCACAAGTAGAAATCACTTTTCTCTCCTGTTGCGTTTCACCAAAATTATGCTTCAACGTTCGAATGTGGCAGCACAATTGGTTTAATTAGGGCTGTAAAGTTAAAACTGTCACTCTAAAGAAGGAAAGTGTTAAGTGTGTTGGTACGGGAGCAATAAGTGTTCTAACTTGCTTTATTTATTTTTTACAACAAATAAGTGTTCTAACTTGTTATTAGAAGTCATGTAATTTTCTCATATTCAAATACGAATAATTCTTGTGGTGTGAAGTACTTGGTCAAGTTGGGATACTCGATCAAGTTGGGGTACTTGATCAAGTTGGGGTACTTGGTCAAGTTGGGGTACTTAGTCAAGTTGGGGTACTTTTGTATGCAGAAAGACAACTTCCATACTTTTGTCTTCTTCACTTCAAATATCTTTCTTTTTTTGAATAAAATGATGACCATTTAGCAAAACGTGGTGGAGTTAACCCACCAACGCCATGACTGCGACTAAATTCACTTTGCTTCCCGAGAGTTTCATGAGAGAAGCTAGAGAAGAGAAAGTGGCGTGGAGATACTTCAGCAGAGATGTTCTGCCGTTTGCTGCCATGTTTGCGGTGGAATGTACCTCTGTTGGAGCTAGCACACTGTACAAGGCTGCATCTTCAAGAGGATTGAGCTTCTATGTCTTTGTCTTTTACTCCTATCTTGTTTCAGCACTTGTCCTTCTCCCACTTTCCCTCATCTTTGGAAGGTACTTGATCTCTTCATCCTCCACTCTTTGCCTAGTAATAAACTTTACAAGAATATTGAACTGATTTTGTCTACGTAGGTCAAGAAAATTGCCTCCAGCCAAGTCTCCTCTCTTCTTCAAGATTTTCATACTCGGACTTGTCGGGTAAAAATAATACACTGCTGCTTCAACATTGTAGGGCATATCTTCTTTTTAACTTGTACAGTATAGAACAGGTTCATGTCGCATATAGCTGGTTGTAAGGGTATAGAGTATAGTTCCCCTACTCTTGCTTCTGCTATCAGCAACCTCACGCCAGCTTTCACATTCACTCTGGCCCTTATCTTCAGGTTTTACCTTGTTCTTTTTCTTCTGTTTTGAGAAAATAGTCTGGAAAATGGAACAGGTTGTCACAGAGACGTTCATAATAAAAAGTTTACCCTTGTGAGGTCTGCTTGTTACTATCTGCTTCTAACTGGTTCTGCTTCCTTGGGTCACTCTTAAAGGATGGAACACGTAAGGTTAAGGAGCTCTTCAAGTCAGGCTAAAATCATTGGCGCAATATTATCTATATCTGGTGCTCTAGTAATTGTGCTATACAAAGGTCCAAAGGTTTTCTCTGGGACATCCTTTACACCATCACCTCTTACCATTTCGCTTGACCAGAATTTTGACTTCGTCCGATCCAAGTTGGATGATCGGAGGCCTTTTGCTTGCTTCACAGTATTTTCTTGTATCAGTCTGGTATATTATTCAGGTATAGACAATTTGTAAGTTCATTTAAATAAAAAGACGTTAGGTTGTTCTTGACTGCACATGCAGCTCTTTCTAATATCTGGTTTCAGACTCAGGTAATGGAGGCATACCCTGAAGAAATACAAGTAGTCTTCTTGTACAACTTATTTGCAACACTAATCTCAGCACCAGTGTGCTTATTTTTGGAAAGCAACATGACTTCTTGGGTGCTTAAACCAGATATTTCCCTCGCTTCAATCGTATACTCGGTGAGCATCAATCAAATAAATACAATCTGCTTCCACTACTGGCGATGTTATAAGCTAAACAACGAACAACTTCATTCTCAGGGATTCTTAGTTTCAATGTTCGGCGCGCTTACCCACACATGGGGTCTACATCTAAAAGGCCCCGTCTACGTATCCTTGTTTAGGCCATTGTCTATCGCTATTGCAGTCGCCATGGGTGCTATTTTCCTTGGCGATGCACTTCACCTTGGGAGGTACAATATCTTTCATATTCTTCATTTAGCTAGTATTTAATTGAAGATTTTTAACTCTCTAATAAGCTTATTGACAAAGTAATAACTGATTTAGATTTCACCAATTTTGGTGTTGTGAGCAGTGTCATTGGATCAGTGATATTGTGCTATGGGTTCTACACTGTAATTTGGGGCAAAGCAAGAGAGGATTCAACCAAAGCTGTAGCTGGTTCTGAGCATTCACCGTTGCTTCTTACACACGTCGTTGGAGAGACGAAGACTTGTTAGTAAGATAGGATTGATACAAAGTGTATAATCCGTCCTTATACTATTGATTTATAAGAAAATTTTACAAAACCACTTTTAAAAATATTCCGAAAGGATTGGTTTAAGTTAATAGAATGATGCAAATGGACAAAAGGTGCATAGCTAAATGTCATATGTTGAAAACAAAGCTCAGTTAGTGCAATCAGCCAAAGCAGAGCTAAAAGATTTCTTCATTTGATGAGAATGCTTCAGTTGATAAGTTCTTCAGAAGCTGATTCACCTGAAGGTATTAAGAGAGCTTTTTGTATGTTTAAACAAAGTTTTGGTTAAAATAAGTTATTCCAAGGAATAATTTTAACTGGCCATTTCTCATTTACATGGAAAAAGAACTAGTCATAAATCCATAACAGAGTCCAACCACAACAACCCAATTGATCATCTCCATGCAATATCTGGTTCTAGCTTCCTTTGCTACTGAGTCAGCACAGATATTTTTGGCTCCTAGGATATTGATTACCCAAGGCTTTCTTCCACTCCGCAAACAGTTGCCTCTTTCATCATCGCATGAGCTCTGGTTTCCACCATCATTTCCGAGAGTCGAAGAAACTCTGATACCTTTGATTTAGTAAAACCTTGAACGTTCAATTGATTACACAAATGAGAATACAAGAATGAAGAAGAAGATAGAATGTTTACAATTTTCTGAATGAATCTAATTTCTGTTAGCTACTATATATTTTTATAACGAACAGTGTTTTTACTCGTTAAACTGATAAGGTTGTTATCCGACGTGGCACTCAGTCCCCTCGATGATGTGTCCTCCTCTGTTTATCTGTATCATGAAGTTACTTGCCGCTGAAGGTAAAGAAAAGAAACAGATCAAAATACTTATTTCTGAAGAAAGGCTATTTCCATAGCTAAAGAAAATAAACTGAAATGGCAAAACTTACTTGTCGTGGGTCCCAAGCATATTCAAATACGTTTCCTATTGTCGAGTGTTGATATTTATTTATGGAGAAAGACTATTTCCAATAGTGATGTCATCACTGAAAATATCTTGGTTTCTAAATAAATTAATGGTGGAGTTAACCCACAAACACCATAATTGCGTCTACATTCACTTTGATTCAAGAGAGTTTCTGAGATACCAAGAGATCTGTGATGAGAGGAGCTAGCGAAGAGACAGTGGCGTGGAGATACTTTAGCAGAGATGTTCTGCCGTTTGCTGCCATGTTTACTGTGGAGTGTACCACTGTTGGGTCGACCACACTGTACAAGGCTGCATCTCTAAGAGGATTGAGCTTCTACGTCTTTGTCTTTTACTCTTATCTTGTTTCCACACTTCTCCTTCTACCACTTTCCCTCATCTTTGGAAGGTACCTGATCTCTTCATCCTCTCTTTTACCCCGTATGCTCTTTTCAAGAAATATTAAATTACTTTTCAATATGCAGGTCAAGAAGATTGCCTCCAGCCAAGTCTCCTCTGTTCTTCAAGATTTTCATACTTGGGCTTCTTGGGTAATACTACACTCCTGCGTCTTGATTAAAGGGCATTTCTGGTTTTTAATTTGTATGGAACAGGTTCATGTCGCAGATAGCTGGTTGTAAGGGTATAGAATACAGTTCTCCTACTCTCGCTTCTGCTATCAGCAACCTCACGCCAGCTTTCACATTCACGCTCGCCGTTATCTTCAGGTTTTACCTTGTTCTCTTTCTTCTCTGTTTTGAGAAAATAGTCTGGAAAACGAAACAGGTCTAGACGTGGCCCCAGTGAATATATATATATATATATATATTGTCATGTTATATACTATGAAATACAAAGTAAAATTTGAAGTTCTTGAATTAGTGGTCACAGAGTCAATAGTACAAGTTTAACCTTGTGGTTGACCACAAGTTGGGTGTATCTGAGGTCTGTTTGTTACTATCTGCTTCTAATTGGTTCTGCTTCGTTTTGTGGCTCATAAAGAATGGAACAAGTAACGTTAAGGAGCTCTGCGAGCCAGGCTAAAATCATTGGTGCAATACTATCTATATCTGGTGCTCTAGTAATTGTGCTTTATAAAGGCCCCAAGGTTCTCTCTGGTGCACCTTTTACACCTTCATCATCTCCACCCATTTCGCTTGACCAGCATTTAGCTTCGTCCGATTCAAGTTGGATGATTGGAGGCCTATTTCTTGCTTCGCAGTATTTTCTTCTATCAGTCTGGTATATTCTTCAGGTATAAAGTTCATTAGAAAAAAGAGAGTTTAGGTTGTTCTTGACACATGGAGCTCTTTCTAAAATTCGGTAGCCGTATCTGGTTTCAGACTCGGGTTATGGAGACATACCCTGAAGAAATAAGTGTAGTCTTCTTCTACAACGTATTTGCAATGCTAATCTCAGCGCCAGTGTGCTTATTTTTGGAAAGCAACATGACTTCTTGGGTGCTTAAACCAGATATTTCCCTCGCTGCAATCGTATACTCGGTGAGCATTAACTAACACTTGAAGATGATGTTCTAAGCTAAACAACTACCTACTTCATTCACAGGGATTCTTCGTTTCAATGTTCAGCGCGCTTACCCACACATGGGGTCTACATCTGAAAGGCCCTGTCTACATATCCTTGTTTAGGCCATTGTCTATTGGGATTGCAGTCGCCATGGGTGCTATATTCCTCGGCGATGCACTTCACATTGGGAGGTATCATGCATATCTTTCATATTCTTCATTCTTAGCATGTAATGAATTTTATCTATCTAATAAGCTTATCAGTAAAGTATTAACTGATCATTTTATATTTAACCATTTTTGTTTTGTGAGCAGTGTCATTGGATCAATGATATTGTGCTTTGGGTTCTACACTGTAATTTGGGGCAAAGCAAGGGAGGATTCAACCAAAACTGTAGCTGGTTCTGAGCATTCACCTTTGCTGCTTACACACGTCGTTGGAGACGGGGACTCTTAGGATTGATGAAAGCGATAAATCCTTACACTAATGATTTGTAAAGATTTTGCACCAAATCACTTTTATAATATTCACTAAAAGGATTGGTTTAAGTTAATAGTATGATGCAAATGGCGCATAGTTGAATTTTCAAGCGTATGAAAACAAAGCTCACTGATGCATTCAGCCAAAGCAGCGCTAAAAGATTTTTCATATTTCATGAGAACGCTTCAGTTGATAACTCCTTCATAAGCTGATTTCAGCTGAAGGTATTAAGAGCAACAATTTCATATGTCCATGCTCAAGCTTTCAAGATTCAAGAAATATCATCACTCCAAGTCCACAGCCATTTTCATTAATTTTTCTTTTGAACTGAATATTCATTAGTCTTTGTTTATTTATTTCCTTGTTTAAGGATATTTTTGCATAAATTTTAAAATAAAATATATGAAAATATATAAATTTAAAAATTATTATTTTCAGTGGATGTTTATCATTTTGAATATGTTAAATTTCTTTTTACCAAAAATTGCAAGAATATATAGATTGATTATTTATTAGTGTTTGCTGACAAATTAAATTATGCATAAAACATAAGATTTATAAAAACGTATAATAATTATGTCATATAGACCAAACATATAAAATTTATAAAAACGAAAAAATACCCGCGATGGGGGGATCTCTAAGCAGTTTTTAAACCATCACAAGATATGCCATAGTTATATCTTTTTATATCTTACACAAGAATGCTTTTCACACATTTGCTTCTTCTTTTTTAACTTTTTCAAATTTTGCATTTATTTAATGGGAAGATACACTTGTGATACTGCAAATGGGGATTTCCTAAGCTTGCATATAGACTTCTGTGTTATATTTTCGAGTATTAGGAACACTTAAAGTCTCCACATATTGATAATGTCACTGAATAAACTGCAATATTTTTTTAGAGTAGTAGAGTAGTAACCGATATTGATTTCTCCATATATATGTGGGTAGTGTGGTTGGTTCAGTTATATTGTGCATTGGATTCTACAGTGAGATTTGGGAAAAATCAAGCGAACATGCAATAATGGTCCCTGTACATGTTTATTAACTTATTTCTGGTAAGATGTTTATATATATATTGTTCCAAAAAGATTCTAGAGTGATGCTATTATTTCAGTTTGCTATTTTATCAATCGGATTCCCACAAAGATACTCATCTTTATCCATATATATGTTGTGGGTAGTGTGGTTGGTTCAATTATATTGTGCATTGGATTCTACAGTGTGATTTGGGAAAAATGAAGAGAGCATGAAATAATGGTTGGGAAAAATAAAGAGAGCGTGAAATAATGGTCCCTGTACATGTTTATTAGTAATGCCTTCTTATTTCTGGTAAGATGTTTATATATATATATATATATATATGTATATGTATATGTATATTCCATATACGAAGGGGTTTCTGTTATATTTTGGTTAGTATTCTGAGGCATATAAAAGCGAGTACATAAGTCTTGGTCATTGGAATTTAATTTTTAAATGGAAGTTAGAAATTTCTTTAGTTGAGTGATTGTAGCCTGAATAAAGTATTGAAGCCTATAATGAGCGAAGGTCCTTGTCGTGGGTCCTTGTAATATTCTGATATTATTCTTGTGGTGGGAAGTATATGGTCAAGTTGGGATATTTTTTATTTTTTTGTAAAAAAGCTTTCAAAAGTTGGGATATTTTCCTGCACTAAAAAAATGTCTTGATTTTTAATAAGAACAATTTAGCAACAACAACCCTGGTGATGTTAATAACCAAGATCATGAATCCTTAGTTGACTTGAGAGAATTCCTGAGAATCTGGATATCATGAGAGAAACAGTGGCCTGGAGGTACTTCAGCCGAGATGTTGTGCCCTTTGCGGCAATGATCGCAGTGGAGTGTACCACGGTCGGATCGTCCACACTGTTCAAAGCTGCGACCTTGAGAGGATTCAGTTTTTATGTCTTTGTCTTCTACTCTTATGTTGTTGCAACACTTGTCCTATTTACACTTTCCCTCATCTTTGGAAGGTGTTTAATCTTCTCAACTAACTCTTTATTCAATATAATATAATATTTTTTCAAGAATATGTAACTTAACTTTACATGTGCAGGAAGAGAAGATTACCTTCGCCCAAGTCTCCTCTCTTCTTCAAGATTTTCTTACTTACGCTTCTTGGGTAACTGTTTCAAGATTTATGAGTATTCTTCGGCTTTTCCTTTTCTAGTTTGCTAACTTGGCAGAAAACAGGCTCACCTCGCGTATAGCTGGTTGTAAAGGAATAGAATATAGTTCCCCAACTCTTTCTTCTGCTATAAGCAACCTCACACCAGCTTTCACGTTCATGCTTGCCGTCTTCTTCAGGTTCCTTTCTTTCTTCTCTTTCGTTTTGGAGAAATATGGTTTGTGTGTTGCTATATCATCTAAAGTGGTTTTGTCTTCCGCGGATGACTCGTAAAGGATGGAACAAATAATGTTGAGAAGCTCTGCAACACAGGCTAAAATCATTGGCACGATAGTATCTATATCTGGTGCTCTGGTTATCGTTCTTTATAAAGGCCCAAAACTTCTTGTTGCTGCATCTTTTACTTCATTCGAGCCAAGTTGGATCATTGGAGGCCTTTTGCTAGCTTTGCAGTTTTTGCTTCTTTCAGTCTGGTATATTCTTCAGGTAGTACATTAACATAAAGCTTTACGTTTGATGCTAATGCTTAAAGTTGAGCTAAAGTCGGCAGCTGTACAGACTCAGATCATGGAGATATACCCTGAAGAAATAAGCGTAGTCCTCTTCTACAACATGTGTGCAACGCTAATCTCAGCGCTAGTATGTCTATTTGCAGAAAGAGACTTCAATTCTTGGAAGCTTAAACCGGGAGTCTCACTCGTTGCAGTTATATACTCAGTGAGTAATCAAACATTACAACGCTCTCCAAAGTACGTACTCATATCTTCTTATCTCAAGCTTTGAAGCTGAAACTCTGTTTCAGGGATTCTTTGATACATCATTGGGCTCAGTTATCCACACATGGGGTCTGCATTTGAAGGGTCCGGTCTATGTATCCTTGTTCAAGCCCTTGTCTATTGCCATTGCAGTCGCCATGGCTTCTATATTCCTTGGAGATGCACTTCACCTAGGGAGGTACCATTATCTTTCAGATTCTTACTTTCAACTATAGTGTCTCTTTATTTAGCACAAAAAAATAAGAAACTATAGTGTCTCTTTACTGAAATAGTTCGAGAATTTTGGTTGTTGGGTAATAAGATTCAATGATTAATACATATTATTTTGTACCTATGTGTTGTGGCAGTGTGGTTGGATCAGTGATATTGAGCTTTGGATTTTATACTGTGATTTGGGGTAAAGCAAGAGAAGATACAACCAAAACAATAAGTGATTCTGAGCAGTCACTTTTGTTTCCTACACAGAACAGAGAAGATCAAACCTTATCATGAAGATATGTTATCATGTTGGATACAATACAAGGGAAATAATTTATATTGTATATATATCTCCTTCTTTCAGATCAACATCTTGTATATGCATATGTTTGACCAAATTTGTTTTTTTCCTTGGATTATTTAGAAGGTGGTGTAGTTTCATAGATTAATTAAGGGTACTAATTTTAGTTGAAGATGAGTCCCAAGAATTTAGTTCAAGACTTTTTCATTAACTAATTTTGTATCCATTTGAAGATGGGTCCCAAGAATTTAGTTCAGTATTTTAGTTTCATAGACTCATCTAATAATTTTTGTATCCATTTGAAAACGGGTCCCTGTCTGTCTATCTTATCTTGTACTATGTATGCTTCAGTTTTTGACTTTATTGATTTTTTGGGACTTTATTGATTACTAGAACTTTTTTCTCTATCTTTATTTATTAGGTCATGTGTGATACACAAATAAACAATTTATATATTTTAAATTAATAGACTGCTTACCTAAAAACGGATATCGAATATAAGAAATTTAGAGTATCTTAATCAGAATTTATCGGATCCGTGAATTTAGTATTTAGATCCAGATTTATGCATTTCAGATATCCATGTAGATATCATAAAAATATTTATTTTTAAAAAATATTAAAATACGTAAATTAAATATTTATGCAACATTTATAAATATAAATGTATATGATATTAAAATTTTAAATATAATATTATAAAACTAATTTTATGTATAAATATTAATATATCAAATATAGTTATTAACAAAATTAAAAATTGATATATTTAAAAATACGAAATTGATCTAGATTCAGATGCCTCAAATAAGTTATTTTAGATCGGATCCGGAACGGATCTCCGATTTAATCTAAATCCCGAATAGTAAATTCTGAGCTCTACCTATTAGAAAAAAATATTAAAATAAACTTTGCATGGAGATTTAATTTTGAAAAATGCACAGTATTTTATTTATTTTGGACTTACATTTTTTTAATTTAGATGACTAAATTATCCTAATTAAATGTATAAGTACATTAAGAATTTAAATTTAATATTTTAAATTGTTTTAGTTTAAATGAAAAGTAATAAGGGAAAGATAAAAATAATAAGAGTGTGAAGAAAATTTATAGTCGTTTAGAACTTATCAAATTTTGATCCAATTTCCTTGTGCTTTTTAAGTTTTGCATTTTTATCTTCTTTAAATTTTCTGAGAATACTAATGACCTATCACCTATGTAACAACTACAAGGACACGAATTTTATCCTCGGTAGTGTTTTGTCCCTAGTTCATTTAGTAGAGAGAGACAAAACACTATACTATTTAAGGAAATTTTTGAAAAAATACAAACCTTATACTTAAAAATCACTGATTATATAAGGTTTTTCCTTAAAGAAACACTGAAACATTTTAAAGATTTATCCAATTATATGTTTAAAGTATTAAATCATTAATATATTTTGCATCAACAATTTAGAAATTCAAAGTTTTAACCATTAAAAGATAATATTTAATTGAAAACTGAATTGTCTTTTTTAACATAGAGGCATAAGATAGTATGGTTCACCCCATCCATTCTACTTTTTTTTTTTTTGATCAACATCCATTCTACCTCGTATGCTTTTATAACATGGTAGACAGTGGGGTGTCATACAAACTTGCATGCACTTTACTCATTTACTATTTGGACTCTCATTTTTTTTTGAGATCAAATAAGTGAAATTCAAAACAGAAATCAGGGACACGACGCTTCTTAAAAACTTCTTTTTGGTCTTCTGCAAGTGCATACTTTGCCAAGTATAACAAAGTAAAAAATCAAAGAAGACAAATCATATGGTTTGAGCTTTTAAAGCTCTTTGTCTTCCATGACTGTATTTGCTTTTGTGTGCTCTGTTTATGGCAGGGACTGTTTCGGTTCCTCGTTCAGGTCTTGAGATCATCAGACATAGCAGAAGGTATGCAATGTGTGGTCAGAATATCTAAAGTTGCCTCTTTTGCAGTCTTAGTTTGCAGAACAACGATCTGCCCAAAATACACAGAGAGATTTAGCTAAAAAGGTTATGTCTACAGTTAATGAACCATCAGAGAAAATCGAACATACCTGATGATAATCAAGATTAAACTCCATGTATTCATCTTCACAATTCTCCACCATCTCAGCCAAACATTTCAAGTTTTTCACAGGTTTGCCATTGAAAGCAACAACCTACACAGAGATCAAACCATTTAGAGGTTGATGGAAGCATCATCGACACATGATTATGCAAATTTTATACAAACCTGGGTATTGACAATCTCCTCATAACCGATGTTAATGTCAGAAACAAGAACCTGAAAGTAGTACACGGGATGTTGAGATTTCAATATCAAAGGCAAAAAAAAGGAATAATGTTGACCGCGCACCTGTGAAACTACAACAAGTTGCTCGTCCACGGATTGAGCCATTGCATGAAGATGTTTCTTCAGAAGCTTGACAGGTGCATCAAACTCGTATTCTTTTCCATACTGCAAACAAACATATAATGGGAAACGGTTACAGTCCGTGTGAGATATAGAACGTAAAAAGATATATATGTACAAAGAGAGAGTAAAAGACCTCAGAGCGAAGATATGGAACAGAGACAGTAGTAAAAACAAATCCAGCAATAATGAAGTAAGAAGGAGGTTTGCCACTTATGTGTGCAGGGATAAGCTTCTTGTGGATTGCAAGCTTTACGTTGAACTCAAGAATCTCTTTGTTACGCAAGATTTTCACAAGAGCAGAATCTCCAGTGTACTTTTGTGATATAAGATAGCTAAACCCAATTCTTTCTCCATGCCTAAAAGGAACTATACAAAAAAATATCCAAACATGTTACATACAGCCAAGAGTGTCTAGACTTAACTCATTGGTAAATAAGTAAGAATCATTACCAGTTCCATCATTAGCAATATCAACTCCATCAAAGCTAAGGATGACATCAGAAGGCTTCAAAACCTGAGACTCCGGAGCAGTAGGCTCGATCCTCCTTATCCTCACCCCCTTTTGATTCGACTCCATTCCCATTTTCTTACGCAAGTCCGGATTCTCCATCTTCTGCCACTCAATCCCAATCACAGGAAACCCCGTGTACTTGTTATGCTTCTCGTAATCTCGAATGAAGTGTCCAATCACAGGCGTCGGTATGACGTAACCAATGTTCTCAGCATCTTCGTGTTTCAACGACTGAAACGCAATCCCCACGCATTTCCCTTTGTCGTTGAACGCAGGACCGCCGGAGTTCCCGGAGTTTATCGCCGCGTCGATCTGCAACCCCAGAAGCTCCGTGGAGCCGTGTACGTAAGACAGTATCTCCATCCTAGAAACAACCCCGCTAGTGACAGAGATCGTGTCTCCACCGATGGGGTAACCGACGACGGTTACAGCGTCTTGCAAAGCTGGTAAGTCTCCAAACTCCACGGGAGAGACTCCTTCCCAAAACTCATCGTCACTAACCGTCAACAAAGCTGCAAACAAACAAACAAACAATCAAGAAACTGTTTTTATTTGCAAAATTAAAAAAAAAAAAAGAAACAAAGAAAGTTTTACCAATGTCGCATTCGGTGCCAATGGCTAAGACCGTGGCTAGATACTTGGTGTCGGAGCCGCGCTTCTTGAGCTTGACTTGAGTATGATGCTCGACGGAGTGAGCGTTCGTCAGAACCCTTCTCCCTCCGATGATGAAGCCGCTGCTACCGGAGCTGTACTGACGTTTCATCTGCCAGGGGAGGGAGAAGTTGGGATCGGTGTGGACGCAGAAGACTTTCACCACAGCGTCCATCGAAGGCACGACCTTCACCACATTCTCCCAGCTCGGAGCGGCGGGTGAAACAGTAGTAGTCGCATTGTTGTTGCAATCAGAGTGGGGGTGGTGAGGAAGAGACGACCTCTGGCTGACTACGCCGCCGCCGCGTTGTTGCTGCTGTTGCTCGGTGGTGGTTTCGGAAGGGTTGTTTCTCAGTCGGCGCTTTTTGGCTCTCCCGCGGTTGAGTGATGGGGTGGTTTCGGGAGGCTCAGGGGACGGAGATTCGTCCAGGTGTGTGACGGAAGCTTCTTTAGCTTCGCCGGTGGGGTTTTCCGCAGGTTGTGTTTTGTGTTTGCGAGCTCTCTTTTGAGAAGGTTTCATCTTTCTCTTTATCCACTAGGAACAAGAAAAAAAAGTGAACTTTTCCTGTGAAATAATGTATAATAGTCTCAGTGAAGAAGACAAGGACTCTGTTTCGCCGCCCGCAGCTAGGGCTTTATAACCGGATTGTGATGTAATCGTTTAGGGTGTAAGAAACGGCGATCGGTTGTGCCGTTGTATCTGATTATTAGAAACATGGGCCTAAAGTTAGCCCCTTTGCTCAAATATAACGAGCTTGGGCTTTAAAATACGGAATCTATAATAGAAGAATCAGTAGTTACATGAAAGGTTGGTTATTAAGATCGGCAATGATACGATGAAAATCGTCAAAGATTAGATTACAAAAGTCGCCCAAAAAGAAAAAAAGATTAGATTACAAAACTATGGACGCTTAAAATCATAAATTTTCTTTCCTGCTTTTGTGTTGAATCTGAATGTGAATGAGTGTCTTAGACGTTTATATAAGAAAGTAGGTTAGTTACAAAAAAAAAAATTTAGGTTGTATTTTTTATCAAGGTCAGGATCATTTGAGACTGGCTATTTGAGATTTATATAATCTGTCTTATCACGTTATCTATCATTCTGTACTTTTCAACTCGATCAAAACTTGGTAAACTATAATAAATCACAAGGCAAAAAATACAAACCGCAACGCAAGAATACTATAAGAATCAAAGATTTGGAGACAAATAAAGGCACATATCATCATTATACAACAATCTACTGAATTCAAAAATTAGAACAGAACTATTATTGCTTCTGAAACGCCAAGTTTCATTACACACATAAAGAAAGATCAGATTTGTAAATTCTCCAGGAGACGAACAACTTTGGCTCTAGCTTTCTTTGCTTTGGCTTTGTCTCTCTTCGCTTTGAGTTTAGCACGAAACTCGTCGTCCAAGGTTTTGCTCGGCACCATCCTTTTCAAAAGCCAAGGTCGACCTCTGGCGAAGTTTTCATGCCCAAACTCGAACCGACCGATTCTTTGAAACCGATGATAGCGAAGCTCCGACACAAACTCCGAGAAATTCCTGCCGAACCATACAGATTTGGGCAGAATCCTTTTGCAGAACTCTTCGACATCCCAAACGACGAAACTGCTGTTGCTGTTGTTGCTCCACGAGATGATTGCATCGGACGAGTGATCATTCACAATTTCATACAAGTCGGTGAAGAATGAATTCGACCCCGTTGCTATTCTGTGAACCATCCTTAACCCTAGTGGAAATCTGAAGATAGAGAGCGAAGCTATATTTATAGCTGAGGGAGATTTCAACGGTCACGATTAAATTTTTTCTATTTCCTTTTCTCTTTCTTTTTTCTATTTCCTTTTCTCTTTTTTTTTTCTATTTCCTTTTCTCTAACTACATGGGCCTAGGCCCAATATAATATTGGGGTTTGTTTCGTAAATCTAATAATAAATTAGAGAGAGGATTCAGACAGTCGCAATCCTTTACCCTCAGAAACTGATCCGTCCTCTTCGTCTCGGGCGAGATGAAAAACGCAAAACGTGTAAACTGGTCGGAGCTTCCATCGGAGCTGATATATACGATTCTTCTCCGTCTCAGCGTGCCTGATAGACTACGAAACGCTCGGAGCGTGTGCAGATCGTGGCGACGCGTCTGTCAAGACCCCTTGATGTGGCGAAAAATCGAGATGCCTGATATGGGAGACTACCAAGAAGCCATGGATTATTACGATGCGGCGGAGGCCATGTGCCGTCGCGCCGTTGATCTAAGCCAGGGCGGATTGGTAGAGATCAACATTGAGTACTTCGGCTCCGATTCTCTCCTCGCCTACATCGCCGACAGGTGAAACCAAACCCTAAAACTCTGATTCTTGATTCTTGATTCTTGATTCTTGATTCTTGATTCTTGATTCTTGATTCTAAGTGTTTGTGTTGTTGACTTTTTGTGTGCAGGTCAAGTAACCTGAAACGCCTTGTGCTTACTGAGTGCGATCACGTGACGGGTATGGGAATTTTGGAAGCAGTCTTGAAGCTCGCACTGCTCGAACACCTTGAGCTTTCGGACTTTTATTTTATGGAATTGGATTTGGAATCTATAGGCCTTTCTTGCCCGCTTCTCAAGACTCTGAAGCTAAACAATGTGGGTTACTACTACAAGGAGGACGAGTGTGATGATGATGCTTTGGCGATTGCTGGAACGATGCCCGGTCTTCACCACCTCCAGCTTGTTGGGAACATGTTAACAAACGCCGGCTTAAACGCCATCGTTGAGAATTGTCATCACCTCAAGTGCCTTGATTTACGCAATTGTGGCCACGTCAACCTTGTCCCCCAATGATTTCCAGAAGTTATATGATTTGTCGTTCAACACAAACCATACTCTTTTTTTTTTGTGAACTTTTGATGCATTATATTTGAACTTCCCGGAGTTTATGCTTGTTAACTAAAGATTACAGTTGAGGATCATGAATTTGAAACAAACATATGAGAATATGGTAGAAATTAAACTCAAGTCTAGAATACTAGAATATGATAAAGAAAAAATCTCACTGGTGATTTAACATATGAGAGTATAAGATACTTAATATTACAAATAACCATTAAAAATAGGTATTTTATAATTCATATTTTGCATAATAAAGATTTTGTATCAAAATAAAATTAAATCTTTCTCACAACATGTCATAAGGATATCTGCTTCTTTTGACCAAAGAAGATTCCTCTCTTTGATGATTGTTCGTAGAAAAGACACGTGGGCTGCCTTGGTTTGTTTTGTTTTTGTTTAGTGGTTGTCACTTAATCGAATAATCCTTGCAGTCCGTAGCAAAAAAAAAAAAAAAAAAAGAATGCGGTTCGTGCTTGTCCATGGGGTTTGTCATGGCGCATGGACTTGGTACAAAGTAAAACCACTCCTCGAGGCAGCCGGTCACAGCGTGACTGCAGTGGATCTGGCAGCATCGGGTATAAGCACAGTCAAAGTCCAAGAGATTCAGAGTTTAAAAGATTACGCCAAACCGTTGCTTGATCTTTTGAGCTCGTTTGAGGGCAGAGAAAAAGTGACTATTGTTGCTCATAGCATGGGAGGCATATCGGCTGCTCTCGCTGCCGACATCTTCCCTAACAAGATCGCTGCTATTGTCTTCTTGACGGCTACCATGCCCGATACCAAGAACCCGCCTACTTACCCGTTCCAGAAGGTAATTTCTTCCCTGATTCATAACGATAATATCGAAACTGATATTTTATATATCGAGTGAAATTCTATAGTTGGTCCCGAGTCGTTCGACACCAGTAGAGTTATCAGACACCACGTTTCGCAGCTACGCAACACATGATCCTCCTCCTCTACATACTATTCTTTTCGGACCAAAGTTCATGGCCAAGAAACTATATCAACTGTCTCCGGTCGAAGTAAGTCTCTAAGTCTATATCAACGGCCTCTCTTTTTCCATCACAAATGAGATTGCTAATAACCTCTTTCTGTTTAGGATCTTGAACTGGCGAAACTGTTGGTGAGGGAGAACCCGGCTTTGGCAATAGACAATCTTGCAGGAACAAGAGCTTTTAGTGAGAAGGGGTATGGATCGGTTACACGTGTGTATATCATATGTGGAGAGGATGCCTTAATACGTGAGGAGCATCAGCGATTGATGATCAACAACTATCCGCCAAAAGAAGTGATAGAGATTAAAGACGCAGATCATATGCCAATGTTCTCCAAACCTAAAGAAGTATGTGCTTGTCTACTGGAAATCGCAGAAAAATATACTTGAATATTTGTAGTGATATGTTTATATTGTCATGGCGTGGATGAGTCTCTATGGATGTTTCCTTCTTTCTGTAAAGACAAGAACATGTTTGTAAAACAGAGTCAGTGTTTTACTTGAACTAAAACATGGATGAAATAATCAAAGGGTTACTCAGCCAAATATGGCTAGGTGGATATTAAACAAAGGTAAGGAAAACTTCCTCTGAATCTCAGAGTTCTCGTCCTCCCCTATTTCGGAACAAGGACTGATTCCAACACGCAACCCAAAAGATGATGCTTTAAAAGAGCCGTTGCAGTTAGCCACCTGATTAATTTCTGGAGTCTCATCCCATTTCTAACTAGGAGAGGAGAATGGACATCCAAAAAGCCGTTCAGGTCTCAAATGGCCGCCTACGAAAGAAGTGGGGCAAGAAGAAAAGTTCAGATATTACTCCATGCACTTGGAGAAAGGAGAAAAGTAAAAGATCACAAGGTATATATCTATAGCATGAATCCGATCGGAGCCTATATACCATACATCCCATAGAATCGAACCTAAGGTTTCCCGAAATACCTAGTCTATCCAAAAAGGGTATGATCCACCCTATATATGATACAAAAGAATTAAAGAAAAAATGAAATAATTCAAAACTCAAGAATTCAATTCTTAAAATTTGAATTTCCTTCGACAATTAAACCGGGATTCTAGTCGCAACAACAATTTACTACAAGGAAAAAAAATCCAAAGGCATGAGAATCTCCATAAGGTTTGACAACAAGCCATGGGCAGAACATATACAGTATATTGTAAGAGGATTACCTCCATGATGTTTTTCTCCTGACCTCAAATCAAACATTTCTTCCTACACGACATGAAGAAAAAATTTAAAGATGATTTTCCTAGATGACTCAGACAGACCTCTATGATCATCGACATCCGAATAAAAATCTGTGTCCACTGTAGCATTTTGTGAGTTTGTCTACTAGTTTAGGCCACGAATTCCAGCTAATCAGCAGGAAGACTCCATGCTTATGAAGCATATCAATTAATCTACTATCTGGTTCGTCCATGCACTCTTTAGACCGCATGATTCCTACTAGCTGATTAGGCCACATGCCCATAAAGCTACACACCACTAAGACCATGTGCCATATATAGACGGATTCTGTAGATCATTATAATGAGACCAGGAGTCCACCAAAATCACATAATGATACATGCTCCGTACTAAACGACTTAAGAGATCCCATTTTTTTCTATCATCATTAGCCTTTACAAAGATCTTCTACTAGATTTTCATACGTTCATTGTTTAGAAAAGCCAGAAAATTCTAAGAACCATTGTCTTGCTCCTCATACCACCCCCAAACTTGCTGCAAATACATGATTCTAGCCAACCAAATTGCACATGTGTATCTCTTCACTTCATTCAAGAAATCAAAAGATAAAATGCAAAATGTTGAGATAATTATTTTATGGAGCAAGTCATTATGGTTAAAGCATGATGCTAACCTTCTTTTCTTACTCAATTTCCTACTCAAACCTATATACTCCATCCATTTCTAAAAATGCATGTCCACGTTCTAGAAAAAACATTTGTTTATATTTTTGTGTTTTCAATATATTGATTAATGACAAATTGTACATTTCAAAAAATATAATTGTATTTACTAAAATCTGATTGGTTAAAAATTATATGGAATAATTCATTAAGAAAAACAATGCATTGATAACTACAATTTTATGTTTTTCTTAATAATTGTGAAAAACTTAAAACATACAATTTTTTAGAAACGGAGGGAGTATCATATATTCCTTCTGTCTTCAAATAACTGGAAAGTTCTTACAAAAAAATATATTTTCATATTCTTAGAATATAGAAGAATTTAATATAGATTTTGACTATAACTACCTATTATTCATTTTGGACTATAAAAGCAGACGAAAACTAGGATTTCAAACCAATACATTGTAATTATGCTTATATTAATTAACAAAATATTATCTTTCATCAATATTTTTTTTGCTGTTATAGTTTTTGTTTATGTACTTTATTTTACTTTACACATTATATATTTAGCAAATTCACCTGATTTTTTTTTGTTTACGCTCAGTTTTTTGAGGTCATGGTCTCATTTTCTGAAGCCATAAAAGAAGACAACAGGAACAAATAAACGTGCTCTTAAGTTTGACTCCCAAAGTCAATTTGTCTGTTTCTACTTTCACAAAACCAGATCGTCGAGATGTCGGAAGAGAAAGTCGTCGCCGTGATCATGGTCGGAGGACCGACCAAAGGTGAACAACATCTATTCTTTTTTGGATCTCAACTTGTAGTTTCCCAACGAAAATGATTTTTATGTTGAATGTGGGATCGATTCAGGAACACGTTTTCGCCCATTATCGTTCAATACGCCGAAGCCGCTGATCCCTTTGGCTGGCCAGCCAATGATTCATCATCCCATTTCTGCTTGCAAAAAGGTCTTTGCTTTTTCTTTTCTTTTTTAGTTGAATCTTGTCAACTTTGAAATGTTTGAATCTTTGAGAACCTGTCATCTCCAAATTGTGAACTTTTCTTGTTATACTTAGTTTGTGTTTATGTTTCTTGATATGGGCAGATATCAAACCTGGCTCAGATTTTTCTGATAGGGTTTTACGAGGAAAGAGAGTTCGCTTTGTATGTTTCTTCCATTTCTAACGAGCTCAAAATCCCAGTTCGGTTAGTTCATATCACTGTGTCTTTTTATTATTGGAACACTTTTGATAACGCATGTTTACAAATCATTGTCATGTTATTGTTAGATACTTGAAAGAAGATAAGCCTCATGGTTCTGCTGGTGCTCTTTATTACTTTCGCGATAGAATCATGGAAGAAAAACCGGTTTGGTCTCTTAATGCAAATCTTTCTTCTACTTCCTTCCCTCATATCTATTCTTGATTCTTTTCATTATTGAACAGTCGCATGTTTTCCTCCTGAACTGTGATGTTTGCTGTTCTTTCCCTCTCCAAGACATTCTCGGTAATCTCTCGCTTTTACTTCTTCATTCTTCTTCTATCATTTTCTTTAAATTTTAAAACAATGATTGGCAGATGCACATCGCCGATATAGTGGCATTGGAACTATGCTAGTAATCAAGGTTCTGTTTCTCTTACTTTGTTCATAAGAAACAGATAGATATAAAGATCAAGAGTTCATGAATCTCATCTTTCTTGCATTCAGGTTTCTGCGGAAGCAGCAAGCCAATTTGGAGAGTTGATAGCTGATCCCGATACTAAAGAACTCTTGCATTACACAGAGAAACCAGAAACTTTCGTAACTCTCTCCCTAATTTTCTTAATTCCTTCACTGTTTAGGAACCTTTGTTAAGCGTATACATGTTTTCACTCTGCTTGCAGGTGAGTGACTTGATCAACTGTGGTGTCTATGTGTTTACCTCAGATATCTTCAAAGCCATTGAAGGAGTATACAACCAAATGAGAGACACGTGTGAGTTCTTCACTATCACCCTATGTCTAGACACATGCTTTTGTTTTTTTTTTTTGACTTTATAATAAACTTGGCAGCTAGCAACTACAGCCACTTCCAGTATGCTACAAGGTCTGTTCCTGCAGATTTTGTGAGGTTAGATCAAGATATATTGTCACCACTTGCTGGAAAGAAGCAACTATACACATATGAGAATAAAGATTTTTGGGAACAGATCAAGACTCCAGGGTAATTAATTAACTTTTTTTTATTTGTTTGTTTTTGGACCAAACACTCCTCCTTCCTGCTCATAAGTTCTGTTTTTTTATAAACAGGAAGTCTTTGAAATGCTCGGACTTGTATCTCTCTCAGTTCCGCGAAACATCTCCTCATCTTTTGGCTTCGGGAGATGGTACTACTAATAAGAAACCGATGATAGTTGGTGATGTTTATATTCACCCATCCGTGAAACTACATCCAACCGCTAAGGTAAACCCTTTTTTTTCAATCTCATGGACTCTTATTAAGCATCTCTCGTGTAAACTAAAATCTTGAATTGTGTCCTTGGAACAAGATTGGTCCAAACGTGTCAATCTCAGCAAACGTTCGTGTTGGACCTGGTGTAAGGCTTATAAACTGCATAATCTTGGACGATGTTGAAATCAAGGTAATGTAAAATGAGTTTGTATGGTTAACAAATGGGACAATAATGATACATGTTTTTTTAATGCAGGACAATGCTTTTGTTATAAACTCGATCATTGGTTGGAAATCTTCTATAGGAAGATGGTCAAGGGTTCAAGCTAGTGGAGATGACAATGAGAGGCTTGGGGTTACCATTCTTGGTAACTTTCATTCTCTTTCTTGATTCTTTGAATGTTTTCTTTTTATCTGATACATTTATGTGTTTATGCAGGTGAGGCTGTGACAGTAGAAGATGAAGTTGCAGTCATAGGAAGCATTGTTCTTCAGAATAAGACTCTCAATGCCAGTGTTCAAGACGATATAATCTTATGAATCATTAGAGGATGCATGATTTACTGATTTTTTTTTTTTATAATGCAAACATAAGAAGAGTTACACAATTGAGAGCTACTTTGCATTGAGCTCACTTTTTTTAGAAACACTTTGCATTGAGCTCACATGATTATTACTTTGTAGCTGGGTTTTAAATAGCTCATAGCGATGTGAGGCAATGAGTTTTTTGCGCGCAAAACCTGGTAATATAAAAACAAAGGCAAAGGCATAAATAGACGCTGATAATTTTATATACCTAACTCTAAGTTAGGTAGAGATTTTCTGATACATAATAATGAGTGAAGAAACATACTAAAGATAAGATAAAAGAGTTTTGCAGCAAAGCTTATGCTGCAAAAGAGAAGATAGAACATGAGAACAGAGGACTAACCATAAAAGCAAAGAAGAGCTAAAGCCACCGTCAATAAAAATAACAGTAGAAAAAGATCTGATGAATAGCTTATAGGGTTGTAGGATTTCAACTTGAATTACTACACGACACACATACTCTATTAAACATAGGTTACTTTCCACAAACCAAGTTGGTTTGAGAAGAATCACTGGAGCATCGCTTTGCACGCCTTAGGAGCTACGAGTATAGCTATAATAGAGACCACCACTTTGTACACCATCGCATGGCCTTGGGTCTTGTACACAAGCGCTTGCTACTTAAAACTCAGCTTTGTATTATGATTTTTATATACAGAAAGAATCTAAGAAGCAAGAACTTTACATTTACTTGTTAGCAAAACATAGGATGTATATGTTAATTATAAGTAGGTCAAAAGCTTTATTCAAAGATATAAAAGAGTAACCAAATAGCATAAGCAGCACAAAGGACAAGAAAAAACTAATCTCAAAAACAAAAGACCTGTCTAAAGAACAAAAAAAGTATCCAAAGGGATTTATTAGCTAACGTGGGGAAACACCAAACATTCGGAAATGGAAAGGGGCATCAGCGTTGTCTATGTCTATGTAACTCACGAAGACGACCGATACGGTAAGCGCGAGAGTATGCATTGATCCCAGGACTACTACTAGTCACTCTTCTAACTTTTTGCTGTTCCTTCGAAAAAGTAGCAAATTCTGCCTTCCAAGAAATAGTACCGGATTGATTCGCAACAAAATGCTTGGCTTCTTCCAAGCACTTATGTTTCCACAAGTCATTGTTCGAAGCCAAACACTGCAGCTCCTTACACACGCAAGCCATTTTGGCAACACTTTCTCCAGTAACCAATTCAAGTATCTTCATTTTTAGTTCTGTTGGTAGACGCATTAAGCAAGCCGGAAGTTCCAAACCATACTTATCGCAAAGACCCATCAACAAGGGAATAGAAAGACCGTCTTTGACCATCTTCAAAAACGTAAACGCTTCACGGTAGCTTCTGCAAGAAGATTGTTTCTCAAACTTCAGAGTATCCACAACCAAATCAATAACCGATGCAAACCTATTCTTATTGAGATTAACCCTTTGCACCATACATCCACCACCTCCTAGCGATCCGTAGACCACGACCGTATTGTTCAATCTCTGAAACCTAACGGTGACATACTCAACGGACGTTTTGGTGATTAGTTCTGGGAGAGTATACATTAGGGATACGTTAAACAACTCATTAGAAAAGGTAAACTTATCAAAGCGGCCATGGTTGTTTAGCAACATGAATCCAGATTCTAACATAACGGCATGAACTGAAGTAACCAAGGTAGTGAACTCACTCGTGTCACCAGATTTCTCGAGTAATACCTTTTTCAATAAGAAAAGTTCGCTTAACCTTTTGCGTTCAGCAGAAGCAACGATTTCAATACCCATCGGAGAAGAGGAGGCAGTAAAGGCAGATAGATGTAGAGAATAGCCAAGAGATCGGAGCGTATCCTTGGGAGAAGGCTTGTCATTGCAATTAAGAGAAAAGTGAACGGAGAAAGGAGTCGATGAACTGATCCGTAAGCAGAGATCGTGGAGGTTGCTTGTAACTGCCAATTCAAATTCTAGGGTTTCCCTAGTCTTGTGTCGTCTCAAAATCAGCTTCATCATTTCATTTCGGATTTTTTCTTCTACTACCAATTGTCTTTATACAGTATAAGACATATCTTTTACGTGGGCCTAAGTTGAATTTAATATAAATAATCCGAAAATATAGCTAGTTTAGTTAAACTCCTTTTTTATCCAACACAAGTTTTATTTCATCACAATACCATTATTTCATTTGCGGAAACAAAATAATCATAAATGAAACATTTATCCGAACATTTGCTTACAGCATCTCCCAAAAAAAACTCTATTTTAATGTTTCCAAAACTTCATATTTAAAAGTTTGAAGTGGTTTTCCTTCAAAAGCAAAATTTTAAACTAAACTTCATTTTTATAGTTTTTATTGTATAGTTCTTATATTTGTCATTATTAATTTAAATTTATACAAATTTATAAATAACTAGCACATATATAAAAACACTACATCAATATTAATACACAAAAATATAAAATTGTACATAGAAATACACAACTAAATATTAAATTACGATTAAAATACAGCATTAATCTGTAAAAATATTTTGCATAATACTCTCATATAAGATCAATTAGTACATTTGTTAAGTTTCTTTTGTAATATTTTTGTTGTATGAATCTAATTTTAAAATATTTTAAATCTTATTTTAATGTTTTTATTTAATTTTATGTGTAAAACTTAACTTTATGAAAATAAAAAGCGAAATATTGAGATGTAAAATTTTAAGGATTAAAAAAATAAACAACTAAATATTTAAAATCATAAACGTAATATGTAATATGTAATTGTAAAGACCAACATGCAAATAAATATATGAAACTTCAAAGATATAAAACTATATCTTTGAAATTTTGAGTAGTAAAACTTCAAAGATATAAATATATGAAGTTTTGAGTAGTGGTTTAAGTTTCACTACTCAGAACTTCAATTTTAAAGTTTTGAAATTCTTTTTTGGTGAGCAAAAAACTTTATATTTGAAGTTTTTAAGTATTTTCGAAAATGTTTTTAGATAAATTTTTGGTCAGTGTAACTAACTATTACTAATGTCCATATAAACCAATTTATATCTATTTAAATCTAACTAGATTCTGACCCGCCTTTTAGAAGGCGAGTATATTTTTTTGTTTTAGTTAATTTTCATATTTGTGTTTTTTGTGTATAAATCTTAATCAAAATATATTTTATTAAATAATAGCAACTTAAAAATTAACCATGTATACGCTCGGTTAGGGTTGGATTGCCGGTCGAACCCGCCAACTCGCCAACCCGCGGATTTCAGTTTTGTTTTGGTCAAAAAATATGATCCGCATAACCCACAAATAAATATTTTGTACCGGAACCCGCCTTATTTAATTTTGCGGTTATCCCCAGGTTATAGATTTTTAAAAAATACTTATTTAATTTAATTATTATAAAATATAAAAATATATATATTTATAATAAAAATTATATATTTTTAAATTTAAATTTGTTTTTTAAATTATCATATTTTAAAATTATTAAAAATGTAGATTGTAAATAACTGGACATGAACCTATTTCAATAGAATAGATAGCGAAATGGTTTATTCTTCATGAAAAGTGAAAATTAACCAAAAAAAACAAAACCTAGAGAGTAATCAAGATGGGTACAACACACGACATCACCTTTTTAATATTTGAATTGGAATGAAAAAAATATTATAAACGAAAGTAGAATGTATGAAAAGTTGTGTGCTTTTTTATGTAGTTGTATAATTATTTATGCATTATTTAGACAGTTAGATTTATTAGTAAATAAAATAAGTTGAAAAAAATATGACAAATGACAGCTAGATTAATTAGGAATCGTGTGTTTTTTTAGTTGTATAATTATAGGCATGTTATTAGGTAGTTTAGATGGTCTTATTTTCATTTCCTAAACTACCTTTAATGAGTTTTAATTTTTAAGACAAATTTGATGGCACAAAAAAGTAATATACCAAGGAAAGTTAAGGGCAAATTCATAAAAGGGATCCTGATTTAATTATATTGATTATTATTTTAAGCTCCCAAGAAATAAATGTAGTCCGTTTAAATATATTTATTTATGAATGTTTTTTGTTGCAAAATAATTACTAACCTATATACATTTCCTTTATTGTAGTTTTGCTTTTATGAAAGTTAAATTAATAAACATATTATAAGTAAATGATAATATATGTTAGCTGATAATCCCCTAAACTATATTTGAGAAGTGATTTTGCCACATGTCTTCTCTACAATCATTCTCACAAAATAAATATGACATGTCTACTAGAATTGATGACATGTCTTATAAATTAATATGACATAGACAATTATATTTAATGTTAATTTATATTTTTGATAAACTTTTTAAAATATGGTAATAACTCATATAATACATTTATTTTCGATTTATATTTTTGGAATTTTTTAAAATATGCTAATAACTTATAAATCTTCATTAAAATAAATATATTCGATTATGGCATTTCAAATTTCAAAATATCATTTAAATTAAAAATATTTCAAAAATATTACATATTTTTAGAAAATTATAAAAATTAAATCATAAAATCAAATTAAAACGTAAAATCATTAATTTCTTATATATATCTATAGATTTTATAAATATTTTTTAATTTTAATTTTTGACAACTATGAAATTTTACATCCCCTAAACTATATTTGAAAAGTGATTTAGCCACATGTTTTCTCTACAATAATTTTCACAAAAATAATATGACATGGCTACTAAAATTGATGACATGTCTTATAGACTAATATGACATGGAAAATTATATTTAATATTAATTTATATTTTTGGTAAACTTTTTAAAATATGGTAATAACTCATATATTACATTTATTGTTGATATATATTTTTGTAATTTTTAAAATATGGTAATAACTCATAAATCATCATTAAAATAAATATATTCAATTATGGCATTTCAAATTTCAAAAAATCATTTAAATTAAAAATATTTCAAAAATATATACATATTTTAGAAAATTATAAAAATTAAACCATAAAATCAAATTACATCATAAAATCAAATTAAATCGTAAAATCATTAGTTTCTTATATACATCTACAGATTTTATAAATATTGTTTAATTTTAATTTTTGACAGTTATGAAATTTTACATATTTATGTAATATATTTAATTAAAATAAATAGATAGAAAAATCTATCTAAGATTGTAATTTTAAATATATACATGCACATTCTTAAATATAATTCCAAATAAACAAAATAGTTTTTATCTTAATTTTAATATTCAGTTAAATCAAATTTACATTAAAATATTGATAAGAAAAAGAAAATTTATAATATTAATAAAAAATTGAATATAATTTATATTTATCTGTTAAAAGATATTTTAAAATTTTTTTACTGCACATGGTGCAGGAAAACACCTAGTTTTAATATTAAATCATCATATCATAAATATCAACAAAATCTAGTAGGTTTTAAACACAAATATTTTATACTAAATCCGTTTAAACCCAAGGACTTTAAAACATTTGGCACTTCTAGTCACAAACCTAAACCTTTTTATTCAACTCAAAGAAATCTATGTTTCTAATTACAAGGACTCTTTTTAGCTTAAATTTGAACAGTCCAATGCCGGTCCTAAAGCAATGAACGTTAAGAGAGCAAATAAAATATGAACGATGAAAAAAAAATATGAACTTTATTCTACTAGATAAAATTTAAGAGACCTATAATGACTCTGGTCTATAATGTTGAAAATGTTTTACTCTGATTGTATCTGTACGTACGTGTAATATTAAAATGGTAATAATAACTTATCGTGTCGTCTAAATTGAGTGCAGTGGGCCGTGGCAATAGAGATCTTCCTTCTGCTCGTTGTTCTACATAACAAAGCTTTTTGTTTACCCGGTACCCGTTGAAACCTTCTTCAGTTATCAATTGAAGATGCAACCGTGCTTGTGGTGACGAATGATAAAAAGTTTCCAAACGACATCGTTCCTTCTAAAGCCAAGAATGACGCGACTAGTCCTTTATCATTTTAAAACTAAAAATATTGACATTGCCATAATGCTATTGTATGAAAACGCTTCGTATTTCTCCCACACGCCGAACATCGAAAAAATTTACAAACTTCTCGTCTTCCCTTCCAGAAAACCGAGCCTATTTAAATAGATAGTAGAACAAAAAATATTAAACTCAATACATCAAAATTGTTTTCTTTCAAAAAGAGATAAACATGTCATACAGTGATGCAACTGCTGCTGCTACTACTGAGTTTGGTCCTCAGGTAAGAAGAGTGACGTTAGAGAAACAAAGCGAAATAAGGATCCAAGTGCCTCAGATTTCGCCTCTCAAAATCCGTGTGCTCTATGGAAACGTAGAGATCTTTGGCTCCGAGCTTCCACAAAACATCTGGCTCACGTTTCCTCCTCTCCAGAGATTCGCCGTATGTTCAACTCTTTCTGTAACTAGTACAAGTTTTCAATTTTTTTTTATGGTTCTTGAGATTCTGTCACGTTCATTCTCTTTCCTTTTGTTGTTATAAGGATGATATAGTTACATAGCAAGTAGGTTGGCGTCAGAATTTTTTTATTTGACATGATGAGATAAGATCTATAGATCATCAATAGAAATAGGTAGTGTCAATGAAAATTATATCTGCTATATGGTTATGCACTTATGTGTTATAATTTTTTTTTGGTCAAGTATGTGGTTTTAAACATAATCATTTCTTTCTCTAACTTAGAGCATCTCCAATGGTACTCTATAATTTTCACTCTAAAATAGTGTAACTCTATTATAGAGTTGAATTTGCTCTAATGGTTCACTCTATAATAGAGTTACTCTATAATAGAGTGGATTATAGAGTAATGTTGTTTTTTAACTCCAAATATAGAGTGAAAAAGCAATATTATTCTATAATCCACTCTATTATAGAGTAACTCTATTATATAGTGAACCATTGGAGCAAATTCAACTCTATAATAGAGTTACTCTATTTTAGAGTGAAATATAGAGATTTTTTTTGTGTACCATTGGAGATGCTCTTAAGTTGTAAAAACCAGTTTTCAATATCTATTTACTTAAAAAAAAAATCCATTTATTACTTCATGGGTACATTAGTTTCTGTCACATTCATCCTCTGGCCGTGTGGGTTAGCTGAAAGGTTTAAGTTTTAGGGAGTTTCTATCAGAGAGCTGGTTGCATAGTAAGTAAATTGTAATTTTGATGATTTACATCTCATCAAGCTAAGTGCTCACTTTTCAGGTCTTCACGTGGTATGGTGCAACACTCGAAATAGATGGTGTCACAAAGACTGACACAATATCAGATGAGGTAAAGTTATGATTTCATCCACAATTTTTTCATACAATTTTAGCAGTATTTTATTTATACTAACAATGTATCTGTTCTAGACACCTATGATAAGCTATCTTAATGTGCACAACTCTCTACAAATTCAAAGACATCGGGTTACGTCCTCAACAAGAGATTACGTTTCTTCACAGGTGCTTTTATTATTCCGTACTAAAAATTGAGTATATCCGTGTAGCATCTTTGAGAGGTGGTTTTGTTTTTGTACGGTCTTGCTTGATGCAGGGACCAAGGGTTATCATTGTAGGCGAAGACTCTGGGAAGAGCACATTAGCTAAGATGCTTCTTAGTTGGGCAGCAAAAGATGGTTGCAAACCGACCTTTGTTGATCTTAATGTCGGACAAAGCTCAATAACGATAACAGGAACTATTGCTGCTACCACTGTTGAAATGCCGGTGGATCCCGTTGAAGGACTTCCTCTTCATAAGGCCCTTGTGCACTATTTTGGTCACTCCACAGTGATGTAATTGACTTCAAATTCTCAGTCTTCAGGTTTAAATGACCTAAACTTGAAGTTAATATTTCTAGTTTCCTTTCTTGTACTCTTAGGAACAACATCAAGTTGTACAAATACCTTGTCGAAGAGCTTGCTCGAGAATTAGAAGAAGAGTTTGCTTTAAACGGAGAATCTCGACGTTCTGGTATGGTAATTGACACAATGGGATGGACCAATGGTCTTGGTTATGAGGTAAATTTTAGTTTCTTTTACCAAAAAAAAGTCATTAGTTTTCGCTATGAAATGCATACTAAATTGCCAGCCTTATCGCAGCTGCTTCTCCATGCAATAAGGACTTTTAATGCATCTGTGGTTATCGTCCTTGGCCAAGTAACGTACCAAGGCTCTCTTCTCTGGCTTTATAGTAATTCAAGAAACCTGCCCTTCACTGATCTTTGCTATTTGCAGGAAACAAAACTCACCAATGATCTGAACAAAGCTTTCAGATTCAAGAAGAATGTACAAATCTTGAATCTTGAGCGGTCATCTGGAGTTTTCCCCAGGAATTCTGATCTTCGCAAAACGTTGAGAAACAATAGCATTCAGGTAAGTAGTTTTTTTTTGTTCTTTAATTGAGTTTCTTTCTATGTTTAGTTAAAGCAAAGGGCTTTTGATTTTCTTATTCACAGAAGTATTTCAATGGAGCCAGAAACAATCTCACGGCCTACACCAAAACCGCCAAGTTCAGCGATATGCAAGTTTATCGAATCGGTGCCTTGATAGGGAAGTCAAGCTCTACTAAACACAAAGAAAATTATGGTAACCCTTTGAAGATCACACCTGTGTTGATTGATAAAGATCTTGTGAATACAGTTCTGGCTATCTCATACGCCAAACATCCTGAGCATATTATCTCAAGGTAATTATATTAAACCTTAGGTATGATGGAATAATCGTTGATTTTGCAGTAACGGTGTATCTGCATTTTTGCAGCATTGTTGCTGGGTTTGTGTATATTACGGATGTTGATCTTGGTGAAGAGGAACTTACCTATCTCTCTCCATCCGTTGCTGAACTTCCTAGCAAGATATTCATCATGGGGACTTTGACATGGCACCAAACTTGAGGAGCAAGAAATGGTATTAAGGGCACAATATCTGTTATGAAGTTCAATTAAGATGCTCAGTTTTATTCTCATATTATGGTTTGTTAATTTAATGGAACTTTTGAAAGATGTATCTCCACAACATTTGAAAAAGGGGGAATTTTTAAAAAATTTTTTTTTTGCCAACACCTTTTTATGTAAATGTTTACGAAACCTGTTAAAAGAGTATTAAACATAAAATTTGTGATAAATTCGAATGCACAACTGAATACACTTTTAGTATATATCTTGAAAGATCAAAATTTTTGATAAAATATTTAAACTAAAAACAAAATCACAGAGTAGAACCTTTTTTTGTAACAAACCAATTTAAATATAATTTGTTTCTTCCTCAAGCTCTCTTCTACAATTCTTTGTCAGTTCAGTCTCATTCTCCTCTTCATAATCTTAACCCAAAAAAAAAAAAAAAATCTTAACAAAAATTTAAATGTTTTGACTAGGGAGCAATCGGAGATGGATATTACGATGATACTAAGGTTTGTGTTTTTGGTAAATCGTCGCATATATATTGGGAATTCACAAGCTAGATCTATATTTATTCTTGTTCTTAATAATGGTTTGGTAAAAGCATGCAACTACATTGGATCCAAATCAACCATGCAAATTCCTCAAGCCAGTTGAATTTCACTCTTCCTTGTACCAATGACAACACTCTTTCTTCTTTCCCAAGATATCTTCAGATGAGTTTGGTTCGCATGATCAGATTGTTCGAAGGGAACAAAGATGAAGAATCGATTTCCATGGATTTGTGAAGTTCATAGAGAACAATCTCTGCTGAAATCATAGTTTCTTAAATAACCATCTATCAACTTCTTGCTTTAAATTGCATCTGTTTTTTTTTAGATCAAAAAAAAAAAAAAAAAAAAACAAACAAACAAAACGGATGCAATTTAAAGCAAAAAAAAAACAGATGCTTTAAATTGCATCTGTAAATATGGATTTCTCACAACAAGAACACTGACCATCTTGGAAATGATGGAACCGGTTGGAATATCTGACAACTATCAACCGGTTAGAGAGCCTCGAGATAAGCTTGATTGCAGAGTGACAATCATCACAAATCCTCACGTTTTTAGTCACGTACAATGGCGAGTTCTCTGGCATTTTCATCAGACCATACGCCACAGCTAGCTTCTCGCTGTGATAAGAGAGGTTATTCTCACTCTGCTCTTCGTCTACATCATGGTAACCCCCACCAGCAAGATCAGGAGAATACCCTAACAGCCTAATCTTTGACAAAACTTCCTTCACCTTTGCGTAAATCAGCACAATCTCCGAGTGTTGGTTATGTGAAGAAACTACCACCTAAAGGTGTCTCCTTTAGCCTTCCTGTTGCAACACACACTCACCAAGACTCAACCTTTACTCGCTTGAATGAAGAAACAGAGTTTATGAAGCAGAGTTCGAGAAACAGAGTAATGAAAAACAGAGTGAAGAAGAAAGAACAGAGCAAGACTCAGCGATTGTTAACCCAGTTACACCCGTTAACGAGGGTGTTAGTCTGGGCCGGGAACTGTCTCCCGGAATCCACTAGATCAGAGTTTACAAGTGTATTTGAATCTCAAGGTCTTTGCAGTACCTATCTTGATTCTAACGTAGCTTACAAACTCAAAGAACACTCACAAGTTTACACTTTGAAAAATGCTCTCTTTTCTGCTCTCAGCTATCTCTCTCAACTAAGACACATATATATACTCACTCACACTTGACCTAATGCTCTTCGGATGATCCAGCTGGCCACGCTCCATCCGTACGACCCATTAAAGACGCATAACGTTAACTCCCTGCAGAGAAGCCGACAAAATATGCTTTAACAGACTGAGCCTCAACAGCTAGTCTTGTGGTCCTTCAATCCCAATAAGTCACGTGAGTTGTGCCTCGTCATCAGTTGCTTTCTCTCCACGCCTAGCTTAGCTTTGAACTTGTCTTGATCTTCTTTGCTAATTTCTTAACAAATCTCCACCTAGTAAAGATAGATCAACAACACTGAGACTGACGCTTATTACCCGAGAGTTTGAGATAGATCCTTAGTATCTAGTTTCTTGGATTCCAGTTCCCGGAGCCTGAGTTCGATTACTCAGTTCTGACCCTCAGCAAGTCCATTGCAGCTTTGAACTTACTGACTGGTACAATCTTCGTGAAGATATCTGCAGGATTGATCAATGTAGATATCTTCGTCACCTTCAAGAGACCCTTCTCAATGATCTCTCTGATCTTGTGATACTTGGTGTCAACGTGTTTCGTTCTTTCATGATACACGTTATTTTTGGATAAGGCAATCGCACTCTGA
Organism: Raphanus sativus; assembly: GCF_000801105.2. Taxonomy (NCBI): domain Eukaryota; kingdom Viridiplantae; phylum Streptophyta; class Magnoliopsida; order Brassicales; family Brassicaceae; genus Raphanus; species Raphanus sativus. The sequence continues at coordinate 32,323,914 of NC_079514.1, read as the reverse complement.
GAGTCACAGAAGATCTCCACACACTTCTGTTCATATCCAAAATCCATTAGCAGACCTTTGAGCCATAGCGCTTCTTTTCCTGCATCATTCATCGCCAAGTATTCTGCTTCAGTAGTGGAGAGTGTCACCACTTTCTGTAGTCTTGATCTCCAGCTTATGGTGTTTCCACCAAGAGTAAATACTACTCCACTGATTGACCTTCTCTTATCGCGATCCGCCGCATAGTCTGAGTCGCAGTAACCTTTCAACACGAAGTCAGACCCTTTCCTGTAGCAGAGCTTTATCTTCATAGAGCCTCTGATGTACCACAAGATCCACTTAACTCCTAACCAATGATCCTTGATAGGATTTCCCATGAACCTACTGATGATACCCACAGGATATGCCAAATCTGGTCTTGTACAGATCATGGAGTACATCAAGCTTCCAACTGCATTTGCATATGGAACTGTTCTCATGTACTCTTCATCCTTCTTCAGCTGTTCCTTTGTAGCAGAGCGAAACTTCATATGAGCACCCAGAGGTGTTACAACATCTTTGGATTGCTCCATCTTGTAGGTCTCTAGGACTTTCTCCATGTAACCCTCCTGTGACAACCATAGCTTCCCATTCGCTCTATCTCTCCTAATCTCAATCCCAAGAATTTTCTTAGCCGGACCGAGATCCTTCATTTCAAACTTCATACTGAGTTGCTTCTTCAGCTCCAGAACTAACTTCTTGTCCTTTGCAGCCACCAACATGTCGTCGACGTAGATCAGAAGATAGACTTTCGCGCCATCTTCACACGTCTTGACATACACACAACTGTCTCTGTAACTTCTTACAAAGTTAAGCTCATCCATGAACCCATCAAACTTCTGATTCCATCTTCTTGGTGCCTGTTTTAAGCCGTATAGGGCCTTTCTCAGTAAGCAGACTTGACCTTTCTTGAACTGACCTTCATAACCTTCAGGTATCTCCATGTAGATCTTTTCATCTAGCTCTCCGTGAAGGAAAGCTGTTTTTACATCAAGCTGCTCTAGCTCTAGATCTTCCTCAACAACAATAGTAAGAAGAATCCTTATAGATACATGTCTTACTACTGGTGAGAAGATCTCTGTGTAGTCTATTCCCTCTCTCTGAGCATAACCTTTTGCAACAAGGCGTGATTTGTGTCTTGGTCTTTCAACTCCAGGGATACCACTCTTCCTTTTGTACACCCACTTACAGCCAATCACGCGTTGTCCTTTCGGTCTGTTAACTACATCCCATGTGTGGTTTATTTTGTGAGATTTCATCTCTTCATCCATACCTCCACTCCAGAACTCCCAGTCTTTATCCTCTCTGGCTTCTTTGTAACTCGTTGGTTCTTTGAAGTCACCATCTACTGTGGTGATCAGTGACTCAGCATCAAAACAGTCTTCTTCATCATCAGTGTCTTCACTGTAATAACCCTCAATATCAAACCTCCTAGTGGCTCTGACTGTTCTGCGTTCTCTGTCTCTGACTAGGTGATAGCTCTCAGGTGAGTCGCTGGTCTCATCTACCTGATCATGATCATGCTCTGAGTCGTGATCATATTCTGCATTCTGTTCATCATTTTCTTGATTCTCAACATCCTGCTGACCCTGTTCTGCAACTTCAGTATCGCTCTGTGTATCTCCACCTGAACTGATATCACCTGCTTCTCCAAGATCTATGTCAAACGTAGCTTCAGCAGATTCATAATGTTCCCCTTCCTTTTGTTTCCCCTTCTTAATGACATCTTTATAGACAGCATTTTCTTGGAAGATTACGTTTCTGCTTATCTGACACTTCTTCTCTTCCAGTAACCAAACTTTGTAGCCCTTAACTCCTGGAGGATATCCAAGTAGCACTGCCTTCTTGGCCCTTGGGCTGAGTTTCCCATCACTTGTATGAACGAAACAGACACACCCGAACCTTCTCAAGTAGCTGTATACTGGTGCTCTTCCAGTCCACTTCTTGTCTGGAATTTCAAACTTGATTGCAGACGAGGGTGTCTTGTTGATCAGTGTAACTGCAGTCTGTGTGGCTTCTGCCCAAAACGTTCTAGGTAAGCCTGAGTCACTTAGCATGCTTCTGACTTTCTCTAGTATAGTGCGGTTCATCCTTTCAGCTACTCCGTTTTGTTGGGGAGTGTAAGCACAAGTCCTGTGTCTTACAATGCCTTTCTCCTTGCAGAAGTTATCAAATCTTGTGTTGCAAAACTCAAGACCGTTGTCGGTTCTTAGAACTTTTACCTTCTTATCCGCTTGGTTCTCAATCATGTTGCACCACTCTACAAAAGTGCTGAATGCTTCATCCTTATGTTTCAAGAAATAAACCCATGTCTTCCTCGTGAAGTCATCTATAAACGAGATGAAGTACTGGCACTTCCCAAGAGAGAATGGAACACTCGGTGCTCCCCACAAGTCTGAGTGGACATAATCAAGCTTATCCTTAGTATCATGAGTTGCAACTGAGAAACTGACCCTTTTAGCCTTCCCATACACGCAGTCTTCACACATATCAAACACTGAAACCTTCTTCCTATCCAGTAGTCGCTTCTTTACCAATAAACTGAGATTTTTCTGGCTCATGTGTCCTAACCTCCGATGCCACAAGATTGTGTCATCAGCTTTCTTCTCAGTAGCATAGGACTGACCAACTTCAGGTTTTCCTTGTAATAGATACAATTTGTCATGTCTCTTTCCCTTTAAGACAATCTTGTTATCTTTATGGATACTCAAGATGCCTTCTTTTGATTCAAAACTGTATCCAAGCTCCTCCATTGTTCCCACTGAAAGCAGATTTCGATCCATCTCTGGAATGTATCTGACTCCAGTTAACAGAAACACTGACCCGTCTTCATTTTTGATCCTTACAGTTCCTATACCTCTGACCTTTGAAGTTGTCTTGTTCCCCATGCGTACTGACCCTCCACTGACGTCCCTTAGAGTTTCAAACCACTCCTTCTTGTACGTCATATGATAACTGCAGCCTGTGTCCAACACCCATTCATTCTCGAGATTTATATCCGTTGAATAAAGAGCTTCCAGAACATATAAACCTGCAGCTTCGTTCTTGTTATCTTTTACCATTGCAGCCTCTCCTCTGTTGCTGCTCCCTTGGTGTTTTGGTTTGTTTTGAGATTTGCCTTTGTTTGGACAAGATCCCTTGAAGTGTCCTTCTTCACCACACGACCAGCATACCTTTCTTCCTCGTGACTTTGAGCGTGACTTAGACCTTGAGTTCCTGTCTCGATTATCTGACCTCCCACGCTGTTCCCCTTTCTCTCTAGCATATAAACTTTCTGCTTCACCTTTAGACCCCTTTGAGTTTGAACCATTTTCAAGTTCCTTTGCGTATATTGCAGCAACAACTTCATCCAGAGTGAGAGTTGTTCTTCCTGTGCCGTATCTCAGCGTGTCTCTCAGTTGGTCAAACTGTCTTGGTAGAGACATGAGTAGCAATATAGCTTGGTCTTCATCGGGTACTTGAACATCAATGTTCTCCAGATCTGTTATAAGATGTAGGAACTCATCGATGTTGCTCTCAATGGACAGACTGTCAGACATCTTGAACCCATAGAGCTTCTGCTTAAGATAGAAACGATTTGGGAGAGCTTTGGCGAGATACAACATGTCTAACGCCTTAAGCATCCCTGCAGCGGTTTCTTCCTTTCTTATCTTCCTCAGAACTCTGTTTGTGACGCTCAGAATGATGGTACTTCTGGCCTTTTTGATTTTCTCAGCTAAAGCTTCTTCCTTTTCTTCAGCTACCTTCTTCTCTTCTGGTGTTTCATCCGGATCTCGAACCTTCTCCTTGACTTTATCAGACTCTTCTAAAGCTTTGCTCAGCCCTTGAAGATCCATCTGTGCCAAGAGTTTGTCTTTCCATAACATGTAATCTCCATGGCCATCGAACTTCTCGATCTCGATTCTTGGTGACGACATGATCTCGTACAGAGACCAAAGCTCAGAACCTGAGCTCTGATACCAATATGTGAAGAAACTACCACCTAAAGGTGTCTCCTTTAGCCTTCCTGTTGCAACACACACTCACCAAGACTCAACCTTTACTCGCTTGAATGAAGAAACAGAGTTTATGAAGCAGAGTTCGAGAAACAGAGTAATGAAAAACATAGTGAAGAAGAAAGAACAGAGCAAGACTCAGCGATTGTTAACCCAGTTACACCCGTTAACGAGGGTGTTAGTCTGGGCCGGGAACTGTCTCCCGGAATCCACTAGATCAGAGTTTACAAGTGTATTTGAATCTCAAGGTCTTTGCAGTACCTATCTTGATTCTAACGTAGCTTACAAACTCAAAGAACACTCACAAGTTTACACTTTGAAAAATGCTCTCTTTTCTGCTCTCAGCTATCTCTCTCAACTAAGACACATATATATACTCACTCACACTTGACCTAATGCTCTTCGGATGATCCAGCTGGCCACGCTCCATCCGTACGACCCATTAAAGACGCATAACATTAACTCCCTGCAGAGAAGCCGACAAAATATGCTTTAACAGACTGAGCCTCAACAGCTAGTCTTGTGGTCCTTCAATCCCAATAAGTCACGTGAGTTGTGCCTCGTCATCAGTTGCTTTCTCTCCACGCCTAGCTTAGCTTTGAACTTGTCTTGATCTTATTTGCTAATTTTTTAACAGTTGGTTATCCTCCGAAAGAAACATATGCGTTTGGTTTCGTATACATATCCAGCTCACCCCAGGCTCCTTCTTAACTCGCCTCTCCTTCATCAACGAACGCACTCTCGCCACACCGTCCCACTCTTTTGACTTGGCATGTATATTTATAACTGCACATGGTGCAAAAAAATTTTAAATATAATTTAAAAATTTATTACTGCACATGGATGCAAAAAAAACACTTAGAGCATGATTATCGGGCATATCGTAACCCATTTCTTAGCCTATTTGGACCGAAAAGAAAATGAAAAATAGAGAATAAGCTAGGAAACCGGCCATCTCACTTCTTAATTAAGAAGTTTTCGGGCTTGTCTTAGTGACCACGTGTAGGGCAACCAGAGATGGCGTCGTTTTTGGCTTGTTTGGTTTCTTCTTTCTCTTGGTCAAAACTTCTCGTCTCCTTGGCTCTTCGACAGCGAATCTGTTCGTTTCTGCGACAAACCCCACGAGAGAAATGGAGAGAGAGTCATCGATGGAGAAGAGCACGCAGGAGTACGATGGATTGAGTCAACACAGAGACGAGAATCAATTGGGACTATCGGTGATGATATGGAGGATGTACATGACGAGGTGATACGAGAAGTACTAGCTAATGATCAAGTTAAAGGTAAAATGGTTTGTTTCCGAAGATTCTTTGTTGATTTTTTTTTCATTCTTTGTGTCTTGACGAGATGATGTTTTGTGTTTAGGTCCAGAGCAGTACAGGTCCAGGCTCACTGCAATAAATGGATGAAACCGCCTCCAGGTCCAGGCTCACTGCAGAACCATTCTTAATGCAGAAAGAGAGAGGAGTGATGCCATTGATGCTACAGACGCTGAGGTACTACTCCATCATAAAATCTCAGAGAGATTCCATATGTTCAAACGAGTGATTGAAGTTACCAATTTTTGTGGTGATAAAACAGGTTGCTCTAGGAACATCCAGGAAGAACAGACTTGCTTCTGGTTTGTTCTATATAATAATAATAATTAATAAACTCTCTTGCTTGTCTTTTGTTATGAAGCTTGATGAATCTTTTGTGGTTCTTGTTAGCCAACGCGAATGCTCAGAAACTTGAAGCTGTGAGCTTCTCAAGAGTTTTGTCTCAGGTCATATGTTATCCATCATGGTTTTGGTAAATCTCAGTTGGTCACGTTGTTGTTGTTGTTACTAAAGGATTTTTACTCATTTGTAAAATTGCAGAGGCTGTGCAGCGTGCAGCTATAATAGCAGAATGGTTTTGCATCCGGGTTGGGCTCTTATCTATTTCATCGTTTAGGGCTTTCCTTCTGCTTTTGTTTGCGGGGAGGACTGTTCGTTGGTCGGGCTGGTGTCGTTCCGGTTCCGTTCCATCTTCTTCTCGGGTTTGTTTCTCTTGAAACTTGTGGAATAGAGTTGGCTCCATAGTTGGTTTGTTCTTCATCACATCCAAACTCTGGTAATTTTGCATCACTGTGTTTGATTACTACTTTATAGGTTATTTCTACTCAAGTCTATGGGTAAAGTTTGGTGTTGTTGCATAACTAGGCTTAGGATTATAATCAGTTTGTGCATAACATTTTCAACTTTCCTTTTGGCTCTGTAATGAATTTTTTTTAACAATGTTTATTTTGGGATTGAAAATTAACATTTCATGTTTAACTAAGAACCAACAAACATATCTACCAATAATCTACAATTTTGTTCAAGTATGTTAACTTTGTCTCTTATTCTACATATATTAATAAACTATCCTAAAAAACAAAATCTTGGTCCTAGCAGTAAGGATGATCTTAGTATATATACTATATTAAGTTTACCCAGCATTTTCGAAAGCTATAGCTCAAACAGCTGTTCGTTGACTTTTTTTTGCTTGCATTAGTGTTTTTTTAGTAAAATGTTAAGATTTGCATTAATGTTTATATAAAGTAGTATTACTAATACTCTCTATGTTTCAAAAGATGTATATCCTAGATTTTTCACTTAATAAAAGCACATTAAATTTGATTGTAAATGCATTGTTTTTTTGTGAATAACAATTTTTCATAACTTTTAACCAATAGAAATCCAATAAACACTATTAATTTTTTTAAGTTAACAATTTTTTATTAAATAATACATTGAAAAGGAAAAAAAAATAATATATATATATATATATATTTTTTTTTGAAACAAAACTTTTTCCTAAATGTGGATCTTTATATATGAAACAGAGGGAGTACACTAGAGTGATCATCTTTCCAAGAGAGCTGCTTTTGTAGCTTTGAGAGAGTGCTCGATTTCATCACATAGTTTGTGAGGATTTGGTACTGCCGTAGGATCGACCCCTATCGAGATCACCATCTTTTCCGCATAACTTAGGAAATGTATTGATAATGCCTATAAAATAGCATTTTTATGAGAATATAAAGGAAAAAATAAGAATGAGAGGTCGTATATTAACGACCATATACTTACATGAGCGTGTCCATAGACACTTGGAGCGATGTACGCAATCGGATGGCCATGGAAACTGATTTCTTCCGTAGGACCAATCATGTTTGAAAAGAATGTTGTTATGTTTGAAACAAGTCTTTTCAATAGTATTGCACTTGCCTACAAATGGGAATATAGATCTTATTATATTTAAGTTCCTCAGCGTAAAAATACCAACAATTTTGAGCACACTTGATCCATCCATTCATATACCTTAGCTCCAAGAATATTGAAGATGAAAGCGGTATTTGAATATAACAAAGCAGGTTGAAGCGAGTTTTTTTTTCTATCCATAGTTGACTTAGCCTTTGATAAATACACCAATGGATCAGTTTCTAGGGCGATTGAGAACGGAAAAATAGTGAAGTTAATGTAGTTTCCCCATCTGCATTTGGAACCCTTAGCCATCATATCTGCCAATGACTTCATACACGTTTTTGCTTTGTGTCATAATAAATTTGCTTATTTTCATATATGGAAAGCGGAATAATTAAACATACTTGTATAGGTTTCTAACCTGGATTCCAATGTCTGGCCTTAAGTTTACAAATACACCTGCTCTAAGTCGTATTTCACCAGGAAATTACTCCAAATAGCGAGAGAGAGCAGCTTGTGTAATTCCGAGTAGAACATCGTTGATAGTCTAGCAAATACAAGAATAATCAAAATATAGAGAATAAAACCTTCAAGTGATTAACCAAGAACTTACCATGTTCATAGCTTCCTTAATAAGTTTTACGTCATCTATTGGGACAATTCTATGACAAAATTTCTTTTGATTATTCTCGACACCCATATCGCCTTTCAAAGGCGTCTTAGAATCCTTTAGAAACAAAGCCGTCGCCAAGACCAGCAAAATATCCACGAAGGTATTCCAAATCAATTTCAATGATGAACAAATTAACCTCAAGAACCATGAGCCTTTATCTTTATCTACCATTTTACGCCGTTTCTGAGGAGGAATAGTAGGAACCGAGTCTTCGTATGATGTACACGCTGATAGAAGAGACATGAGGGATGTTCCGTCTCCTAGTGAATGGTGAGATCTGATTACACATACCGCTTCTGCATCAGATGTTTTGACGTTGAGGATATGGATGTCCCACAAAGGTTTCGATTTGTTGAGAGGAAGCACCGTAAGGCGTGAAACGTAGTCTTCAACAAAAGTTTCTCCATCTTCACCGATCTCGTTCATGTCTACATCCGCCACAATAACATGGTCTTCTACGTTGACTTTAGTCTTAATCCAACTCGTACCATCATTGGACTGTGAAAATTGACATTAAACACAAAGTCAAATAGGAGACTAACACATAGTATACAATACGACTTCTTACCAATTTGCTTGAGAAACGAGGATGTTTGTAAACATTATAGTTTAAGGCATTTAGAATGACGTCAGCATTGATACTTGTTTTGCAACCGATCATGGTGATGACGCAGCAGTCGTTACCTGGCAATTGAAACACACGCGCCATCGGGCTAAGCGGTTCCTCATCTTCGTCCCCATCGACTTCGTCTCTTTCCTCTTTCTAATTCCCCTTCGTTGTGCCATTTTCGACGTTATAAATTACTATATCTTTTGATCAATTTTTTTTATTTCATCTATCTCCCACGTTCCCAAGTGATTTATATATATAAATATGTATTTTTTTGGTCAACTATACATTCAGACTAGTGGGCTGCTGGCGATATATGATTTGATACATAATTTAAATATATGATTGGTTGTGATTATCGTCCTTGGTCAAGTACAAAGCTCTCTTCTCTGGGTTTAAAGTAATTCAAGAAACCTATATTGCCTTCACTGTTCTTTGCCATTTGCAGGAAACAGAACTTGTCTGTAATCTGAATAAAACTTTCAAATTCAAGAAGAACGTACGAATCTTAAATCTTTTTTTTTTTGAAAAAAATTTCTGAAATTTTACGAATCTTAAATCTTGAGAGATCACTGGTGTTTTCTCCAGGTATTCTGATTTTCGTAAAATGTCGAGGAACAATAGCATTCAGGTACGTTATTTTTAGCTCTGGCTATTTCTTTATATAATTTTTTATATAAATGTTTGATTAAAGCAAAGGAATCTTGGTTTACATATTCACAGAAATATTTCAATGGAGCAACAAACAATCTCACGGCCTACACCAAAACCGCCAAGTTCAGTGATATGCAAGTATATAGAATCGGTGCCTTGACAGAGAAGTCAAGCTCTACGAAAGCTATGGAGATCACAGCTGTGTCGATTGACAAAGATCTTGTGAATACAGTTCTGGCTATTTCATACGCCAAACAGCCTCATCATATTATCTCAGGGTAATTTAATCTCCAACTTTATATGATTAAACCTAAGGTATGGATGGAGTAATCGTTAATTTTGCAGTATTTGTGTATCGGCATTTTTGCAGCATTGTTGCTGGATTTGTGTATATCATCATGGGGACTTTGATATGGCACCAAACTTGAGGTGCAAGAAATTAAAGAGAAGAGAGTTGAGACTGGAGTTACGTTTATTAAAAATGGTAAAAGGCGTAAAGCACAATATTTTTTAGTTATAAAGTTCTATCATGCTCAGTTTTATTCGTATATGGATGGACCCGTTCGTTGCAAGAATTTGAAATAGAAAATGTAAAATTCAACAATCTATCAACTTCTTGGTTTAGATTGCATTTAAAAGCACAATATCTGTTAGTTATAAAATTCTACCATGCTCAGTTTTATTCGTATATAGACTACTATAACCTACATAAATAATCTGTCAACCCTTGTTACTGCAGAGGTTAAGCTTGAGGTTGAACAAGTAGACACTCTTTTCACCTATAAAATAATGACTGACAAGTATTTAAGTCTTCACCAGTAATCACAACAAGAACACTGTCCATCTTGGAAATGGTGGAACCGGTTGGAATCTCTGACAACTATCAACCGGTTAGAGAGCCTCGAGATAAGCTTGATTGCAGAGTGACAATCATCACATATCCTCACGTTTTTAGTCACGTACAATGGCGAGTTCTCCGGCGTTTTCATCAGACCATACGCCACAGCTAGCTTCTCGCTGTGATAATAGAGGTTGTTCTCACTCTGCTCTTCGTCAACATCATGGTAAGCCCCACCAGCAACATCAGGAGAATACCCTAACGGCCTAATCTTTGACAAAACTTCCTTCACCTTTGCGTAAATCAGCACAATCTCCGAGTGTTGGTTATCCTCCGAAAGAAACATATGTGTTTTGTTTCGTATACATATCCAGCTCACCCCAGGCTCCTTCTTAACTCGTCTCTCCTTCATCACCGAACGCACTCTCGCCACACCGTCCCACTCTTTCGACTTGGCATGTATATTAGATAACAATATGTAAATCCCTGAGTTGTTCGGATACATCTCAATGGCGTATTCAGCTACCTTTTTCCCTAAACTGTAGTTCCGGCGAACGTAACAAGCGTTCAGCAAAGTACTCCACGCAACAGCATCCCATTGGACAGGAGCTTCTCTCATGAAACTCTCAACCTCCTCAAACAATCCAGCCTTGCTCAAAAGTCCAACGACGCATGTGTAATGCTGTAAATCAGGTTGGACATTGAACCGTTTCATCAAACGGCTAAAGTAGTAACGGCCTTGCTCCACGAAACCCATATGGCTACAAGCGTGCAAAACGCCGATGAAAGTTATGCGGTTAGGGACCTCTCCCGCAACCACCATCATCTCTTCAAAGACCTCAAGCGCTTCTTTCCCTAATCCGTGATGCGAGAATCCACATATCATCGCGTTCCAAGTGACTACGTCTCTAAACTTCATCCCTGAGAACGCTTTCCATGAATCTTGGATGCTGCCGCTCTTGGCGTACATGTTAACCAACGCGTTACCAACCATTACATGCCTCCTATAACCCGATTTCACGACGAGACCGTGTAGAACACCGCCGTGTTTCAGAAGAGACAGCTCCGCGGTTGAGTTTAGCAAAACAGCAAAGGTGAACTCGTTAGGTGGGACATCTCTGTTTTCCATCTTTGCAAACAGATTCAGAGCCTCCTCGTAAGACTTGCTCTGGAAGTAAGCATCCATGATAGACGTGTTCAAGACGATGTTTTGAGCGTGCTTACTACCGTCGTAAACCCTCTGAGCATATAAAGGTTTACCACATTTCCCATACATGTTAACGAGTGCACCGCTCACGTTAACATCATCACCACAGCAGAAACCAAGCCGTACCATCCTGCTGTGAATCTGCCGAGCTATTTCCAAGTCTCTGAGACTAGAGCAAAGCTTTAAAGAAGACATATACGTAACTTCGTCCCACACCAAATCTCCAATAGCCATCTTTCTCAAAACCTCAAGCCCTTCTTCTAAAGCACCACCGTGCTCTAAGTATCCACTAAGAGCGGAGTTAAAAGCGAGAAGATCACAACGAGGAAGATCATCCAAAACTCTGATAGCCTCTCTTGTTCCAGAACATGATGAATACATGTAGAGAAGAGTGTTACGTACATACTCATGTGACGTCAAACCATGTTTAAGAAAACATCCATGACACTGCTTACCTTCTTGGATTCTCCCTGAGCTTGAGCAAGATTTAATAACCACAGTGGCTACGAACTCGTTAGGCTGCGGTTCCCCAGAGAGAACCATGCTTCTGAAAAGGTTCAGAACTTCGGAATCGGACCCGGAATCTTGATAACCTTTCATCAAAGTACACCAAGAAACAACGTTTCTCTCGGGCATTGAGTCGAACACCTTGCGTGCAGAAAGAGCTTTCCCGCATTTCGTGTAGAGATTGATCAGAGAGTTGATCAGCCATAGAGAAGATAGGTTCCTGACGATCAGATGAGCGTGAATGGATTCGCCGGTCTTCAGATAACTTGAGTTAGCACAGAGTTTCAAGAGATGGTTAAGGCGTGGAAGAGCTTCAATTGGTTTGGGTAATAAAGACGTGAGTTTATTGCATTTTACCAGTTGTCGTTCTATCAAAGACACGGCGGACATGGCGCTTTCTCCCCCCCTTTTTTTTTTTGGGCAACGGCGCTTCTCCCCTACAACACTAAAAATTAAGCTCTGTTTTTGAGCGTTAAGGTGGGTGTCCAATCAGATTTTCGGTTTAGTTCCGGTTGGAACTTCTGGGTAAGAAAGCTTTTTGGTCCTAAAAATTTAGGGCTGGGCCAAAATTCCGACTCTGAAAAAGTGAATCTAATCCGATCTGAAACAACGAATTTCAAATCCGAACCGAAATTAATTAAATATCTAAATAAATTCAAAATTTAGATATTTTAATAATTAAGACCAAACCCAATCTGAACTAAAGTATTTTGATATCCGAACATATTTGAAATAGATTTATATACTTATATATTAATTATTTTCAGATCTAATGTATATTAAAAACATCCAAAATGTATAATACTTTTAAGTTAGGGATAATTTGAAAAATACTCTATTAATAGTTCAAATTTTGGAAACTACACCTTCTTTTTGGTTTTTTGAAAAGTATACTTTATCAAATGTGAAAAGACTTTTTTACCAGATTAGATATTTCAATAATTACAATATAAATACAAAACTAATAATGTTAATAATATTATAATTCTTATGTTTAAGATAAATCTGGGTGAGATAAATTCAAATAAGCATATATAGTCTATAATGGTTCGAAACCAAAAACGTAAATTTTCATTACTTGTTCAAGAACAGAAAAAACAGAGAGAACAACGCCTTACGTATCATTTAGTATTGATTCATCATCATTGAAGAATGGAAGACTAGTAATGGAAATCCAGGATCTCTTTAGAACCAAGTCTCCTATTAATTTAATATATTCATCAAACACAGCTGAAGCAACTTACCAAAAGACTACGAGCAGGAACATTAGCTCTCTCTCCAACGTTTCTCTTTTTTTTTCCAGAACTCTATTTCAAAACCATTGTTGCACATTAGCTTTTTGTCTCTTTAATGAATTAATGTTTATCATGAAACATTAGAGTGTATGAATCGATTGATTCTGAAAATACACTGCCAAGTTTTGCTGTGTCTCTAAACCGGATACACTATGAGAGTTTGGAAAGGCGAGCGAATCTTTCGGCATAGGAACTGCAGAAATAAACAGTTAAAGAGACCAAAAAGAAAGGATCTCCTAAAAGAAGTATCTAGCCTAAAATAGGAGAGGGATTCATTGAAGGCCTCTGAAAACCAAACAAAACCAAATCATTAGTAAGGTCTCTAATGGAGAACATAAACATATGTTGGGTGAATACGCATTAACCAAATCATTTTTTCACGAATTGAATTACACTTAAGGGAATGGATGAAAATTAATACACCTCTGAATAAAAAGAATAATAAAGATGAACTAGAGAAATGATTTTTTTTCTCAAAAATGGAGAACTAAATATCACGAAGAAAGCCTTTTTTTCAAAAAAAAAAATATCACGAAGAAGGAGATGAGACGACGTTCACTGGTTCTATTTTTGTTTCAAAAAATAATAATTAGATACATTAAAAATATATTGTGTAGATTCTTGTTGAAACTGTTAGTTTAAATATTATACTTATAATGACATAATATAGATAACAATATTAAATATTTCAGAATGGATAATTTAGGAAATACATATATACAAAAGTGTATTTTTCAACAAAAATAAATAACAGTGTAATTTTCAAATTAAAATCTCATATAAGTGCATTTCTCCAAATTTTCCCTTTAAGTTATCCAAATTACTTGAAAAATAATAAATAGTCAAAAATAACTTTTTGAAATAGAAAGTATATTCAAAACACTAAATACTTAAAATATTTATTAATTTTCTATCTAAATATTAGAACCAAACCAATTTATATGTTAAATTTAGATATTTTTACATATTTTATTCAATTTATATAATATATCATTTGTTATAGATTTTAAAAATTTAAAGTATATACTGAATTTTAAAAATAATCTAAATGGGTTATTAAAACCTGAACCAAATCCGCAAAGATCCGAATAGAATCCAAACCAAAATTTAGAAATACTCGAACGGGTTGAAATTTTTGAATCCCAAAGATCTAAAATCCAAATAGACCCGAACTAAACCCGAATAGATATCCGAACACTCACCCTACAAAAATTCATGTAATTTTAAACATAATTAATTTAATTTTAATGTGAATATTATGTAACATTAATAATAAACGTAAATACAAAATGAGTTAAATAAGACGATTATTCAATTCTCACATAATTATATCTATTTAAAAAGTTAAACTAAAAAAATGTTATGATCAACACATATTAGAACTCATAAATATATTTTTGAAATTTATATTAAAAATAGTTTTACATGAGTAAACGTAAAATATGTTTAACATCTCAGAATACAGCTTCATGTTAAATTGAAAAATTTAAGATCCAAAGCTGAAATTCTGCAAATGTATCAAAAGGTGCAAGTAATGTTATTTTTAATATATTTTTTCTGTTTCCAAAGAACGTCACTTAGACACATTTTACATAGATTAAAAATGATAATCTATACTAATATATTTTTATTTATTATACAATTATTTAAATAAAAATAATTTAACTAAATTTTTGTTGGTTACTTAAAAGAGTAAACAAAGATTTAATAAAAAATGCATTGAAAATATAGAATAACATTTTGACACAAAACAAAAAGCTAAAATGCCATTTTTTATCAAATTAAACAGAAGGAGTATTATTTATCATTTAAACTTATAGTATTTGTAAAGAGATAATAAATTCTTCAAATTACGCGAATAAAAGTATAGCTGTTTATCAAATGACATGCATTTAATATATGGAGAAAGTTCGGAAAGACCACCAAATCAATAAAATAACACCTTGCACTGTTATCACAAAGCACATCGCATATATTGTTGGGAGTCCACAACGAATTCTCGTTTTTCAGGCTCACTAGATTGTGCATGGACATTGGACAGTAATCTCTCCACCTATTTTTTGGAACACATAACAAAACCGCAAGTCATCAAACCAAACCAGGATATCAAATTGGAAATAAATGTAATCGACATCCATGGGTTTCTTTGCGTTACTTGTATTTTCTTTAGTTGTTTCAGATATTTGTCTGGGTTGCAAATAACAAAAGAATTAGTGTTTCTACTGTTAAGAAAACCATCTCTTCTATTTTCCATATTCCTTAGTTTATAGATCTTCCTGAGACATAGTCACATAGACAGTGGAAAAGCCAGTGCAGAAACTAATGGGTATGTGCACCCATGATCACATTAGCTATATAATAAAATTTTAGATTTTTATGTATATTTATTATACTTTTAAATTTTAAATGACTATAAATTAATAAAACTATTAAAAATGTCACATTAAAAATCTTGTGATCAGTGATTTAAAATGTTTTTATAACAAGATACAAATGATCATAAAATTATATAACTGAAAAATCTTATTTAATGGATATATATATATAATATCTTTTAAATTAAATTATATACCACATAAAATAAATAAATATTTTAATTTAAAAATCTATTTGTAAAAATGATATAAATTATTATAACTATTAGAAGTCCCATATTAAAAAATTTGATATCTGGTTTAAAATTTTGTTATAAAATACAAGTGAACATAAAAACATTTTAATAAAAATATTTATTTAATAAATATTCATACTAAAATTATACTATATATATGTTAATATAATTTTAATTTAATAATATATCATATAAAATAGTTAACGACGATTGTTTTAATTTATTTCATTGCACCAATTTAGTTATATATACAATAGTTACTTACTTGTCAATTATTTAATATATATTTATTATTTTATTTATTTTATAATATATAAAATGAAAATAAATAATAGTACGTAAAAATATTTATATATACAAAAAGATGCTGATTTTAACCTAGTTTTTTTGGAACACCTAGTTTTTTATTTAGAACTCCTAAAATATTCCCAAATATCAATGTTATGCACCTAAACCTACAAATGCTCAGAAGCGGACCGAGTTCTGCTTTGTGGTCCTTAACTAACCTAAACTCGTCTCTACTTTTGACGAGTGATTTAAAAGTTGACTAGATTTTGATCCGCTCTTTAAAGAGCGGGTATAGTTTTTGTTTAAATTATTTTTTTGAAGAATTTAATCTTTATATATGAGTTTTTTTAAACATCTTATTTTAATATTAATTTAATTTAACATAATTTTTTATAACAATTTTTGGTAACTATGATAAATCTTTTTGATTGGCATTGAAATTACATATTTAAATTATTGTTTTGTTTTGAAAAAAACGAAAAAAAAATTAAAATTATGATCCGATCTCAACTTTCAAACCATAATATATCTTATTTAAGTTTCAAATATTGTTTTATTCAAATCAAAATACATAACTGTATATGATTTTTGATAATATATAAAAGATTTATTATAAATATAATTTTATATATTTTTATAATAATTAAATTAAAAAATTATGGTTTAAAAACATATAACCCGCGGATAACCGCAAAATTAAGAAGAGCGGGTACAAAATTATTTGTTTGCGGATTGTACGGATCAGATTTTTTTACCAAAACAAAATTGAAACCCGCGGGTTGGCGTGTCAGCGGGCCGGGTTCGATCCGCAACCCATCCCTAACCGAATGTATACCAGATCGGTTTTTAAATTGCCATTATTTAATAAAATATTTTTGATTAAGATTTACACACAAATATGATTACAAAAACATACGAATATAATCACAAAGAAAATATAAATATGAAAACTAAATTTAAAACAAAAAATATACTCATCTTTTTAAGGACGGATCAGAATCTAATTTATTTTTAAATTTGCAACATGTTACATTTTTTTTATTAGTTACCTAACATAATTAGTCAAGAATATGTAACCAAAAAACTAATTCGGAATCGATCCGAATATCAAAGTTTCACTTTGTTTGATTTAGTCTATATACTCGAATGGTTCTTGTAATGTTATATCCAAATACCAATATCGAACCCAGCCGACACTGAAAACCAACCAAATTTTTTGAAACTGTTTAAAAAAATATATTTTTGATATTTTCTGTTATATATATATATATATATATATATATATAAATATTTATGTGTGTAAAATAGTGGTTACAAAATAACCTAGTGGATCCCGATCATTATCGAATTAAAGTAATGGTTACAAAATATATATTTATATGCAGTGAAAAAATATATGATTTTTTTTTTCGAAGATAACACAAGAAAATAATTGTTGGAATAAATATATATATATAAGGTGGAAGGTAACTGCTCTATTGTCGATAAAGCAATTATATAACTTATTCGATAACCAAAAGCATCTTTTTATTATTATTATTTTCTAAAAATGGCAACATTGTAAATTAACCTTCTTCTTTCTTTGTTGCCGTTTGTAGTTTCTGCAACTTTCACCATAGCTGTGAACTTAGATCTATCACCATTCACTCAAATTTTGAGTTTTTCTTATTTTTTTCATTGAATTTGTAGATTTCACATGTACAATTCGATATAAGCATTTAAAACCTGAAAACAAACTGTTTTTGGTGAACCCGATTTCTAAACCGATTTTCATGAAACCACTGCTGCTGGAAGAACACTTTGACGCTGGGTAATCGTTTTCCATGCCCACACTTCGAACAATATGTTCAGAGTTTAATTGCTGACAAATTTACTGATTACTGAGAAATTAATTGATGATCACAAAAATCTCTTTTAAAAAGAATAAGATAACTGTTTTTGTGTAGAGAAAATGATCACGTACAGTAGTTAGTATTTTGATATAATTGATGCAGTTATATAAAATCAGTTTTTTTTAGTTGGACCCAACTTTTATTAATGGGGCAAACTGCAGAATTAATAGAATAGATTCGTTGTGTTATCTGATTCAAACCGAGATTTGATTCCTCAGTATCACAACATCATGACGATCGGACAGTTACGGTCGGAATCGTTTGGTACGTGCCTGCTTCTCTTGCTTCCTGAAGACGTAATCGCTGCAATCCCTCGTTTTCTTTCTCCAAGCGACGTTTGCAACCTAAGCTTATGCTGCAAAATCCTCTACGACCTTGTCCTTGCGCATTCCGAGAATATCTGGCTTGCCCAGTGCGAGCTAGTAAAGGTTCTTCCTCTGTCCGAGATAGTCCGATGGCGAACAGGGATCTCTTCTTACAAGACTCTTTGTCGGTTTCTTGTAGAGGTAATGAAGCCTCTTATTGGGGTCTGGGTTAACCAAGTTCCTGAGCTAGGTAATTTTGTTTACGTGATGCCTGGTTTCTTGTCTGTTGTTGGTTGCCGTATCATTCCTCAACAAGGTGGTCCTCTGGGGATTCAGGAGGGTCGGATTATGTGGTCACCTGTGTTTGAGATAATCTCTGCTTTTGATGGCTCCACTAAGTTTTTCCTCCATGGAAGAGGCAAAGAAGGAGGTTGCTTGTTGTACTAAGTTTTTCCTCCATAGAAAAGAGTTGCAATGTGCTTTCACTCGAGGTTGAGCCGAAGACGTTGAGCAGTGAAACTAAGAGAGGTGAGGTTACATTTCAGGAGCTCCATGTTGGCGAGGGATTGAACCTTCTCGAACTAGCGACAGGCCATGTAGGTCTACATGCAGTTGAACCCTTAAGCGGGAAGTTTTTTTTTTTTTTTTTTTTTTTTTTTTTTTTTAGATCGACCCCGAGAACGGGAATTCAGATTCGGTTACAAAACTCGATTTGAACAAAAACTCCTAATTCAGTCTATTACATTCTAGCTTCGCCTACCCACTAAACCGGCACATTCCACTAGTCCGACTTTTGAAATCCTTAGGAATCAGTTACCGTTCTCAACCATTGACAATGATCTTGGGAAGGTGAGGTTCTCCTTGTTTCCTTGGATGCCGGGACTTCCCTTGTCGTCTCTGGAGTAGCTGGTTTCTGATGATCACTTCGAGACAGTGTAACCGTCACTGCCATGACGCACGAGACAAACTTTAGAAGTGAGGGACCAAGAACTTACCGAGAAGCTCGAGAACCCTTACTGAACACACTTCCAAGCTGCCAAAAAAACTGAAAGAGCGGATTGTTATTGACGCCACCACCAACCCTCTGAACCTCCACAAACCTGCAAGGAAAATCAAAACCACTACCGCAAGAGAGCCAAACGTCTAAAGCGGCACCGGGATGTGGTCGAAGATCAAGTGGCGACTCGGAGGCGGTCAATGACTCCCCGAGAACCGCCTCCACACTTGTGGCCAACCGAGAACCAGTAGCCAAAACCCAGCTGAAAGAGCCCAAATCCGGAGTCGACGGAGAGAGCTGATCAATGAAAACGCTAAGAGGTCAACCCGAGAGAAATAGCTGCCGCTAAAGCCTGGGAAGAGAAGGAAAAGCGGCCGTCACAAGGATGCTCAAGGTGATGCCGAGTTCAAGACAGTCTCCAGAAGCCATAGACGACCACCGGAATCCACCGCAACGGCAGATAAAACAACCTAGAAACAACAACGTAAAGCTTGATAAAAACCAGTTGTCAACTCCTCCTGCACAGTCTGGTTCTAGCTTCACCTCCGAAACAGAGAGCCGGAGCTCACCTCCAAACAGAGAGCCGGAGCTCACCTAACCACCGAGGCAAAGGAGCAGTCCGCTCCGACACCGAAACAGGACCCGCGTCCAATACCCGAAAGAAGATCTATACAAACTTCACCACGGCAGAGACCACCGCAAGCAGAAGCAGAGATCGAACCAAACACCCTTCATAAACGACGACAATAATGGACCAGATCTGAACGGAAAACGAACCAGTCCCAACCCTAAACGCCGACCGGTTGCCAGCCATCGCTGCTACTACGCGCTGAGCTACCAAAGAGAGCACAAACTTTACCCGACAGAAGATCCTTGCGCAGAGGACGACCGACGGACTCAGAATCGCAAACCCAGAAACTCAAGCAAGGCGGAGAGTCCGACATGGACAGACAAGCGGCAAAAAGAAACCAAGGAAGAGAGGAGAGAAGGACCCCCCGGAGCCGGGCACTCACGCGACGCTCACGTGCACGATGCGACGCCGGACCGGAGGGAGATCTGAAATCGCTTTGGAGGTCTTAGAGAGAGAAGGGATAAGGTAGTTAAGCGGGAAGTTATTTCCCACGTTGTTAGATAATGAAGGGATGTCGTTGCAACGCAGAACTATGCTCCTTAAAATGCACAAGTTTGGTAGGTATTGGGAGAACATGAACCTCGAGGATGATGAGTTTTGTTACAATCTTACACAGGGAGACTTAAACACTAAGAATTGGAAAAAGAGCTGTGGTTACTTCCATGGCGGATGTGTAGCTCGCCAGAGCTTTATTAGCTCTGGTGACATATTTTTTCTTAGTCTCAAAGCCTCCTACAAGGAGGAGTCTTCTTTCAGAAGGTACCCAGGGTGGCCAAAATTTGACCTAGCACGTTTTTACCTTTATAAACTGCCGATCAAGAACCCCATCGGTGACGGTGACCAAGAGTATGCTGGTTTGTGGGGAGGAACATTTGGGTGGCCACCTAGTAAATGTAGTAAAGATGAAATTGGAAAAGCTTTTTATTTACTGAGGCTCACTTATGAAGAATCTCGAAGGGAGGAAAATGAGAGACGTCTTATCGGGACAAAAATACTCGAAGGCACTCACTATGCGGGTCATCCAAATGGATCCCCAATGTTTGTTGTGAATATTAATAAACCTTCCCTTGAGCCTTTTCCGTTTGATGCAGATGAAATAGATTTTGAGCTTTCTTACACGGGATGGGGTGTCGCAAGTGGTTACGGATTCCGCGCTCCTGGCTCTGTACCCGGTTCACTTTACGTACTCTCTCGTTGTTTAAGGTGAGTTTGGTCAACAAAAAGTAGAAGAACTCAAGAGTGGGATGAACAGAGACGTTTTATTAGAGTCGGAATAACGAGGGTACAAGAGTAAGAAAGCCGGCTAGTCGATGCTCGGTGAGATCCTAGCCGGAAGTACAAGAGAGCGGCGAGATACAAAGAGAATAAAGGAAACCCTAATCTTGCCGCAAGTCTGTCTGTCTATGTGTTGATCCTTTCTTTCCTGTCCTCAACTCCTTATATAGTCTCCTAGGTCGGTTGGCTTTGACCTAATCCGTCCCCTTCGTTATGGGCCTTTTGGCTTAAAGGCCCAGTCGAGAAGACTGCTCGGCCCGAGCCGCCTGATCGTTTCCATCGGCTTCTCGTCGTTCAGCTATAGAGGTCTCGAGCCGAGTCGCGGCTCGTCAGGAGCCGTCTCCGAGCCGGTCATCCTTTGAATGGTAGTAATGGGCCTCCTATTCGCTGGGCCTTGTGGATGGTGCCAATCCATCCCCAACAGTAAGTCCCCCCCTAGTTCGTTGTCGAGCAGCTGGTCGCAGCGAATTAGTGAGTTAGGGCTCGAAGAATAGGAGGTTTGATAGTCGGTTCCTTTGATTTAACCGAGGAACCGCCGGCGGAAAGAGTTCCGGATGTTCCCGAACGAACAACCGACCTATCGTACGCTCGATGCCTCAGATGAACTCCTCTAAACCGATGAATCGACTGTGCCGGTTTTTGATGTGACAGCGAACCATCACTGGTTTTCGATCGAGAAGCTGAAACGTCGCTAGGGTTTTTTGTCGGGAATCCGAAAGGTTGCGTCTGAGTGTGACGCGCGAGCCCGCCGATAGGCCCAATTAGGCCCGCTTAGGGCTAATGATGGCACCTCGTGGGAGGCGCCTTCACTCTCTCTATAAATAAGAGGTCTCTCTCGAGATCTCTCTCATTCTTCTCTCAGTTTATCAGGTACTTTCTCTCTCTACTCCTTATCTCTCTAGCTTTTGCTCTCTGTTTTAGTTCCTCTACTCGATATGTCGACGAGCAAACAACTTTCTCGAGAACAAAAGGGAAAGATGATTTCGAGCACCACTGGTCCCGATAGTGATCTGGAGAGGGTTCGCGGATCCGGCGATAGCGTAGAGGAGGCTCATCGCGAGGCGATGATGGATACCGAGAACATGACCCGAGAGCAGCGTATGCTCGTCTCGGTAGCGATGGTTCAATCTCGCGCAGACGATGACGGAGGCGATGGCTCTCCTGACGACGGGATGACTCCCTACTGCTTCTACCCGGGAAATATTTTCGAGGAGCAGCGCCGACTCGATCCGTCGCGAGCTCGTCCCCCTGTAGTTGAGGGGCAAGACTGGAGGAACGTTTTACCGACGCGATCCACATTCGAGTCGGTGACGAAGCTGCTGAAGAGAGGCAAGGCGACCGGGGTTACATTCATAATCCCGTCAAAGACCCAAAGGCCGTGGTCCCCCCCGAAGGGGTATCAGTGCGTATACGAGTCGTACTTCGAAAAGGACACGAAACTATGGTTTCCGATTCCTCGACTCGTCACCGCCTACACGATGCGCCGAGGAGTCGCTTTGAGCCAATTCTTGAATGGCGCTTGGCGTCTAGCAGTTGCGCTGATGGTGATTGGGGCGGAAGCTGGCGCTGCTCTCAGCGTCCGAGCATTTGAGGAGCTGGTCTCGGTGAAGATTAATCGAGGCCTGTTATCACTGAAGATACGCCCGAACTATAATGTGGTAACGGGCTATCCGACCAAGACGAACGACTGGCAGCGATCGTACTTCTATGTTAAGTCCGATCGCTCGGCTTTCGAGGAGCCGCTGAAGACCGGTTACCGTGTTCTTTGGAACAATGAATTTGGTATTGAATGTTCTTTAATCTTTTACTGTTTCAGACTCCTGACCATCTCTTTTTCTCTTGTTTTGACAGTTCCTCACTCGAATACCGCGGAGTACGAGGAAGATTTCTTGGAGAGTGCTCGGATTATCGCGTCCCAGAAACAGGATTTTTGGGAGAACTTCTCGTACAGGAGGATTCGTAGGTCGATTGATCGGATCAAGCGGCGTAAGTTTCTCTTTCTCTTCTTTTGCTCGGTTTCCTCAGGGATCCTAAGTCGCTTTCTTTTGTCTTTGCAGAGGTTTGGCGTTCGGACACCGTTCCTCTCATCACCAAAAAGTCGAAGAGAATCAACTTGTTCACCAAAGCCGAGCAGATTGAAATTAACCGAGCCAGAGCTATGAGGGAATTGCCGGATCTAAGTTTGGTGGTTGGGAAGCAACTCGGGTTCGTGGAACCGGACCAAAGCTCTAACGCAAACTCCTCTGATCCCGGGGAGCCGAGAGCGACTGAGTCGGACGGGGCTCAGCTCGTGAGAAAGTCGGGGAGCAAGAGGAAGGAGAGGGAAGGCGTTTCTTCCGAGGAGAAGCAAGCCGAGGAGACTTCCACCGGTGGGGGCGCCGGATCGGAGAAGAAGCGGGCGCGCAAGGATCCCGTTGAGGTTCGGCCTTCCTCTGTGGAGAGAGGTGAGCTCCAGGCCTTGGAGCCTAGCAACAATTCTCGAGATGACGTTCTCCCGGATCCGTCTCTCGATGGTGGTCTTCAGGGGACTTCTTCTAAGGTGAAGAAGAAGTCGAAAAAGAATAATAAGAAGAGTGCCGGCGAATCCTCGGGGCACGAGATAGCGCCCGATACGGAGAAGGAAACCGTGGAGGCTCCGACTACTGCCGTTTCCCTCCCCAAGGCGGCGGTTCGTGAAGATGCCCGGGGATCGAACAGGTCCTCTCCGAAGGCTCAGGAGGGTAAGGCTGTGCCGAAGAACCTGCAGGGGTTTTGCCCGGATAAAGTGGACTTCATTTTCAAGCGGGACACTCCTCTCGTTTGTAACGAGAGAGATTGCGCTCGTTTCGTCCGCCAAGTCCGGGGAAGTAGGGAGCATCTCCCACTCGTCAAGGACTTAGTTTTCCAAGACGAGTACACCGCTGCTGCCGGTTCCTCGGTTAAGGTAAGTATAGTTTCTGCATCGCATTCGTTTCTCGTCTTTCTTCTCATTTGGTCGTCCTATCCCAACTCTTTCTTTGATGTGTTGCAGAGCCAAGGTGACTGGAACGAGGTCGTCCGCATATACGACAAAGAGCTGAAGAGGACCTATGGTGTGATTGATAGGCAACGGCGCAACACCAAGGAGGCGACTGTCGCCTTAGAGGTCATGCTGAAGAAGAAGGACGAAGCGGTTATTGCAGAAGCGGCCATGAGGGATGAACTCTCCCAGAAAGAGGCGGCTATGAACAAGGAGCTGAAGCGAGCCCGGGAGTTGGTTAAAGCGCTCGAGAAAGAGAAAACCAAGCTGGCAAACGAGAAGAAGACCCTCGAGGAAGAGAAGGCGGCTGCTGCCTTAGAGCATTCCAAGGAGATGGATCGTCTCCGAGAGTCGCGCCGCTATGAGGTTACTCACGAACGGATCCGAGTAATGGCGGCGATGCATGGGAAAGCCGCCGTTCGCTTCCAGAGGATCCAGGATCGGGAGTCCCGTCGTGATAACTTTGAGGATGCGAGATGCATGCTCGGCCAGGCTCGGGGGATGAGACGTTGCCTTGAAGGGATGAAAGCGGCAGGTAAAAACATCTCTCAGGGAGATATTGATATCTACGCCGGGCAAGAGAGGCATTATGATGCGGAGGTGAAGCGTTTGATCGTAGATGATCTTCTCGAGAAGGACCTTTCTTTATCTCCTCTCGTGCTCGAGTCGAGGTTCGTTATCCAGGAGATGATGGATAAAATCGACAAATTTGGGTCGAACATGGACTTGCTCGACTCCGAGGCCGCCAAGACGCTTCGCACTCCCCTCAGAGCACCAGGGGATCGATCCGAAGAGCCGTCGAAGAGCCTTCTCGACACCGTTCAGTCGCCAGCTCGCCTGATGCTGTTCTCCCGGGTCAAGAAGTTGCCCTTAAGGACCCTTCCGTGGCTGAGGAGACGAACAAGTCAGCTCCCGACGAACCGATCTCCAACACGCCGGTCAATATCTCCGACTCGCCGTCATTCGAGGATGCGGATTCTGGCGCGAGTGAAGGACATCTCGAGGGGGCGGACTCTGGCGCGAGCGAAGAACATCCCGAGGAGGATCTTCCTGCCTTGGATTAGTATTTGATGTTTGTTGTATCTGACTTTTGGCGCTTGTGCCTTTAAAACTATTTCCTTTTCTCGGCTAAGGCCTTTTGTTGTATGAACTACTGCCTTGCTTTTTCTTCAGACCTTTTATGAATTTTTATTATATATTTCAGTAAGTCGTTTCCACTTAGAAATATGTAAATCGTTTTTGTTTTTAACCGAGAAAGGATTCATTCGAGCGGCTACTCGCGTTTGCCAGCGAGTTCCCAATTTTTCAGATAGAACAGGAAATTAGAGGCGGTTGCTCGTTCGAATCTTCTTTATTCAACTAAACTTTTACAAGTGGTTGATCAAGCGATTACAAAGAGAATCTCTAATCGTTCTATTGAATTACGAGGAAAAGGTTCCGAGACGCATTGCAGTAACCGAGAGAACCGTTGGTCGGCCAAACCGTCGTTCTTCGGTTAGACTTGGTCTAGAATTTCCATCGGGTAGCCGGTCAATGCGTGACGCACAGGTGACGCAAGGCTGTTATTCCCTTCGACTGACGTCTGATCAAGACCCAATCGATTGATTTTGGGCGAGTGCTCGTACGCCGCTTGAAAAGGGGTTGGCATCGTTTACTAGAAAGTGACTGTTCGTCATTCTTTCGCGAAAAAGTTTGGACTTTGTTTTGGTTGGGGCTGGACCCTGTGAAGGGATGCCTACGTACCTCGGATGAGGATCAAGCCTTTCGTAGTTCGTTTGACCGAGTGAAAGTGGCTGTAGTAGCGCATTCACTCGGACGAGTAGAAGTGACGGTTAGGTGCATCTACTCGGTTTTTTTTTTTTTTTTTTTTTTTTTTTTTTTTTTTTTTTTTTTTTTTTTGCGAACAGTGACCTGTTGGTCATTCGCTCGGAGAAAAAGATGAGACGAATCTATTGGTAGAAGAGGCGAAGATGCATAGAGTTCCAGGCTCGTGGAACTGCCTCTCCGCGGGAAGTCTCGAGTCGGTAGACGCCTGGTCGAACGACTCGGGTGATCTTGTAAGGTCCTTCCCAATTGGTCCCTAGCTTGCCAGCGTTGAGCTCCTTTGTGTTGTCGAAGACTTTTCGGAGGACGAGATCGCCGAGCTCGAGAGGGCGCGCTTTTACCTTCTTTTATAGTAGCTCTCGATCTGGTTCTGGTAATTTTGGATCCGAAGAAGCGCTTGATCTCGTTTTTCCTCGAGTTCATCGAGGGCATCGAGGAGCATATCTTGATTAAGCTCGACGAACTGCGGCATCTTGGCGCGCCGAAGACTTGTCACGTTAACTTCGGCGGGGGCCATTGCTTCCATCCCGTAAGCAAGAGAGAAAGGGGTGGATTTGGTCGCACCGCGAGGAGTCGTTCGGTGCGACCAGAGGACGCCGTCCAGCTCGTCGGCCCAATGGCCTTTCTTTAGGTCGAGTCGCTTCTTGATACCATCGATGATAATCTTGTTGGAAGATTCCGCCTGTCCGTTTCCTTGCGGGTAACGAGGAGTCGAAGGGCTTAGACGGATATTCCACTTGTTGCAGAACTCTTTGAAGTTTCCGGACATGAACTGAGAGCCATTGTCCGTTATATGATCTCGTACGGCAAACCGTGACGGCAAATGATGTTCTTTCCAGACGAAGGTGCGGACTTCCTTGTCCGTCACCTGAGAGAACGCTTCGGCTTCAATCCATTTGGTGAAGTAATCAGTGAGGACCAGGATGAAACGACGTTGGCGCGGAGTCGGCATTGGCCCGATGATGTCCATCCCCCACCTCATGAACGGATAAGGGGCAGCAGATGTCCGCAACAGCTCAGTGGGACTGTGTGGATGCTCGGAGCGTGACGCTGGCATTTGTCGCACCGACGAGCGTATGCCTCGCAGTCAGTGTTCATAGACGGCCAAAGAATCCCAAGCTTCGAACCTTAAGGGCGAGTGCTCGGCCTCCCGAGTGGTTTCCTCCTGCTCCGTCGTGAGTTTCAGCATTA